>NC_042615.1:483318435-483473435 GCF_901001135.1 Rhinatrema bivittatum
TGTCGAAGGCCTTCCAGAAATGGGTTCTCCTCGGGATCCCCCTGGGTTTCTGAGACCGGGATCGCTAGTTCTGCCAGGCATTGGGAGACCAGGTCCGGGAGCTCCTCCCTTGTGAAGAACCGCCTCATGGTTCGGTGGGGTTCTGTCCCCGGGGGGAGTTCTCCTTCTTCTAGAGGTTCGGCTTAGTCTTCTGAGAAGTCCATGCCCTCGAAGGTAGGACTACTTGGCGGTAAGGGCCTATGCCTGGGTCTTGAGGGACCTGGGGCATAGGGGTCCTCCTGCGACGTATGTGGTTGGTCCGCCCGGGAATCCGTTTGCATCCGGACAAAGGCGTGAATCCCCTTGAAGAGTTCCACCCAAGAAATAGACGAGGGGTCCACATTGAGTGGCGCTGTTTCCCTGGGAGCCTCCCGCTGGTGGTTGCTAGCTCCAGGGAGCCCCCTGAAGAGCTAGTCCCCGGCCCTGGGCGAGTCTGAGCTTGTGGTGGATCTCCCAGGGCCTCCTCGCATTGGGTGCATAGGGCATCGGCTTCCTGGCTCTGGGCGGCCCTGAAGTGGCATGCTGAGCAGAGGCCTAGGGATTTTACTTCAGATCTTGGCGGCGTCGAGGTTGCCTGCGCGTACATGTTTCGCTCCGGAGCGCCTGGTCGCGTGCATGGACTTGAGCGCGTATTAGTGCGCTTAACCCCGGATGTGCACGCCGGTAGTCGAGTGCGCATAGTCCGTGCGACCGGGACTTGCGCGTGCCATTTATGCGTCTGAGTGTTCTTGTGCGTGTATCTTAGGCGCAGAAGTAGGTTTGTGCGCACAGGTAAATTTTGTGCGCTCGGCCGGCGGCGATGAGAACGGCGAGATTAAAGCCAAGATGGCAACAGCGACCATGCGGGCAAGATGGAGACTACCTCGGAGGGTTTCCACGTGGGAAAGCCCTTGGAAATGCCGGGGTCTGGCCATGCTAGGGCGGATCAATCCGGTGGCGCTGGCTTCGGCCGATGGCCTGCGCTCGTCCTCAATCCTTGGAGACCGGCACAAGTAAAGATTTCTACCTTACCTTCGGCGCTTCCCGGTCTCATCCCGGGCGGTCTCCGGCTGCGGGGGGAGAGGGCAACTACCTTCACCGCCGCTTTTGAGGGTGCACCCGCTGCCTCTCAGCCGCGCCCGAACTCCTCTCGCTCAGGGGCTGTAAGTCCTCGCCGCAATTCGGCCGCTGGACCAAGGCTAACCTCCGAGGGACCACGGAAATCACCTCGGGAATCTCAACTGGGGGAGGGACCAGAGGGCATCACCGCAGGAGAGCGGGGCTCGTCTTGAGTAGAATTTTCTCCTTTAAATTTAGTTCTAACGCTCAGAGCGTGCAGATAGCTCCTAACTGCTATGGAGACGGAAAATACTGGGGATCTGCACTTCCTGCAGGGGTATATGTACTAGGGGCTGACATCAGATTGAAATCTGATCCGTCTCCAACTGCTAGCAAGAGTACACTATACCCATTGGTTCTGAGTCCATCTGCTACACGCTAGGAAAAGACAGAATAAATTTCATGCTCACAAAATGAGATGTGTCACTTGTAGATTCCCAGAAAATGCAGACTGTGTGAAAACTGCAGGTACAAGGTCAGAAGCAGCTCCTACCATAAATGAGAGAGAAGAAATTCCAGTTTGATTGCATGCACTATTTCTGTGTTGGGGGAGGGTTCCACAAAGGCCAATAGACCTGAAAGGTGAAATTATTTCTTACCTAATAATTTCCTTTGCTTTACCATAGGCATGCCAGTCCACACAAATGGGTTTTGCAATCCTGCCAGCAGATGGAGGCTGAGATCACAGACTCACTGATGTCACTGATATATATAGTCCTGCGCTAACATCAGCCTGCTAGTATTCCTGGAAAAGCCAACTGTGGACAACTAAACACCACAAACTGCAAGAACCAACATTTCCTGAACCCAAAAGATTGTTTTGTGTTTTTTACTTCCAGGACAACAAAACCACTGGGTTCAAGAAAAGAAATTCATTAACAGCAGAAAAAAAAAAGTCACTTAACCAGATTTTCATCAATCTGGAACCTTTACTGGTTTCCAAATATCTGCTGTCCCAAAAAAGAACAGTAAGAGCAGCTGCAGCCCCAAGTGGGAGTGTGGACTGGCCTGCCTATGCTAAAGGAAAGGAATTTATCAGGTATGAAGTAATTTCACCTAGGCAGGACAGTCCACACAAGTGGTATGTACCAAACCTACTCCTCAGAGGGGTGGGAAGCTGCCTGCACTCCCAACAGGACTGCCCTGTCAAAAGACATCCTCCTGTGCCCAAATATCCAAACGATAGTGCTTGGAGAAGGTAAGTAAGGAAGACTATGTCACAGCTCTATAAATCTCAGACATATCAATTGTAATTCCTCCCAGGAAACAGCCTGCATTCTAGTTTAACGTGCCCTAATTTGACTGGGCAAAGGCTTCTCTCCTCTGCCACATAGGCCACTGTTGTCAGTTTAATCCAACGTGCAACCATGGCTCAAGAAGCCGCTCCCCCTTTCTTAACCCCACTATATAGAACAAACAAATGATCTGTTGTCCAGAAGGTATTAGTCACCTTAAGATATTGTACCAGATGACTAACATCCAAGGGGCGCAAAACATGATGTTCCTGCTCATTCCGCAACCCTTCCAGAGTCAGTAAGGAAATGGTCTGAAACCATCTTCAGCAAAAAGAAAGGCATAGTCCTAATTTGAACTGTGTCCCTAGTAATGATCAAAAAAAAGGCTCCCGTCACAAAAGAGCTTGCAACTCCGAAATTCTTCTTGCCGAACATATGGCGATCAGAAAAACTGTTTTCATAGTTAGCAAGTGTATGGAAAGCTGTCTAAGGCGAGGAAAGATGGGACCCACAAAAAGGATAAAAGAAAATTATTCCTTACCTGCTAATTTTCGTTCCTGTAGTACCACAGATCAGTCCAGACGGTGGGTTACGTCCCCCTTCCAGCAGATGGAGTCTGACAAAAACTTCCGAGAGTGTTGCCATATAAGCCAGCACACCCACTATCCCTCTTCAGTAAACAGACTATCAAAGCCATAGAGAGAGAGAGAGAGAGAGAGAGAGAGAGAGAGAGAAGGAGGGATCAAGTAAACCATGTTAATGTAACTTTGAACTGTAAACTTGAACAAACCAGTGCCCAATGGCAAACTTGCAAAGAGAACTGTGAAACAGCTCCACAGGTGGATAAGATAGTCATAGAGACACAGAGAGGCAAAAGCAAGGAAGTCGAGCAGTAGATCCCAAACAGAATTCCCCACAAGTCTGGAGGGAGAGCGTCTGGACTGATCCGTGGTACTACAGGAACGAAAATTAGCAGGTAAGGAATAATTTTCCTTTCCCTGTACATACCCGGATTAGTCCAGACGGTGGGATGTACCAAAGCTTCCCTACTGAGGGTGGGCCCTAGATAACCCTGCTCGAATGATCCTGTCGCCAAAAGAACCAAAAGTCGACTAGACATCCAGGCGATAGTGTCGAGCAAAGGTATGCAATGACTTCCAGGTGGCTGCTCTGCATATCTCTTGAGGAGAAACGGAGTGGCTCTCCGCCCAGGATGCCGCCTGGGAGCGGAGAGAGTGGGCTCTGTTGCCCAGCAGGGGTTGCTTCCCCACGCCTATATACACGGCCGCAATAGCTTCCTTCAGCAAGCGAGCAATTGTCGTCTTTGAGGCCTTGGACCCCTTCTTGGAACTGGACCAAAGGACAAACAGGTGGTCCGACAGACGAAACTCATTGGTGACCTCCAGGTAACGTATCAGGACGCGTTTGAGGTCGAGCTTGCGGAGATCGAGTCAACTGATGAGAAAGAAGGAAGTTCCACCGTCTGATTCAGGTGAAAAGCAGAGACCACCTTGGGCAGGAACGAGGGCACCGTGCGCAAGGTGACCGTAGAGTCGGTGAGCTGTGGGTACGGTTCCCTGCAGGTCAGCGCCTGTAGCGCAGAGTCCCGGCAGGCCGAACAAATGGCTACGAGGAAAACTGCCTTAAGAGTGAGATCCTTGAGAGTAGCGGCACATAGAGGCTCGAAGGGAGGTCCACCCAGGATCCGGAGTACCAAGTTGAGGCTCCATGAAAGACAAGGAGCTTGAAGTGGTGGCTTCAAATGCTTTACACCCTTGAGGAATCGGACGACATCCGGGTGAGACGAAAGCGGAATTTCCTCCCTTTGGTGGATCAAGGACCCAAGGGCAGCCACCTGTACCCTCAGAGTTGTAGGCTAGACCCTTCTCCAGACCTGCTTGCAGGAAGGAAAGGATCAGAGGCACAGAGGCTGTCCTTGGATGAGCCGAGTGGGTAGTGCACCACGATTCAAAAGCCTTCCACACACGGTCATAAGCGAAGGACGTGGACGTCTTCCGAGCCTGAAGGAGGGTCGAGACCACGGCCTCCGGATAACCGCGGCGTCTTAGCCTGCGCCTCCCAAAAGCCAAGCTGCAAGACAGAAGCGATTTGCCCTGTCGAAAAATACTGGCCCTTGGCATAGGAGGTGCAATAGATGACCTAGGCGGAAGGGCCCGTCCACCGCCAGGTTGAGCAGATCCGCGACGGGGCCACTCAGGAGCCACCAGAATCACTGGGCCCTGGTGAACCTCGATCCTTCGGAGGACCTTGCCCACGAGGGGCCACGGTGGGAACACGTAGAGGAGGTGGTGATGGGGCCACGGCAGAACTAGCACATCCACGCCCTCTGCGCCGCGTTCTCTTCTGCGGCTGAAGAATCGAAGTGCCTTCGCGTTATGAGCTGTTGCCATGAGGTCCAGGTGAGGGATCCCCCAACGCCGAACGAGAAGCTGCATCGCCTCCTCTGAGAGCTCCCACTCCCCGGGATCGAAACGTTGACGACTCAGGAAGTCCGCCTGAATGTTGTCCACTCCTGCGATGTGCGAGGCCGCCAACCAAGCAAGGTGGAGTTCCACCCACTCCATGAGCTTGTCCGTTTCCAATGAGACATGACTTCTCATGCCGCCCTGGCGATTTATGTACGCCACCGTGGTCGCGTTTCCGAGAGGATCCTGACCGCCTGATGGCGAACGAGGGGAAGAAAACTCTTCAGTGCTAGTCGGACCGCTCTGGTCTCCAAGCGATTGATCGGCCAAGCTGCTTGAGACTTCGTCCACTGTCCCTGCACGGACCTGCTCCCCAACCGGAGAGACTGGCATCTGTGGTGACTATTATCCATTCCAGAATGTCCAAGGGCATTCCCTGCGCCAAGTGGAGTGGGTCCAGCCACCAGAGTAGACTGTCCCTGGCGAGTCGTGGGAGCAGAAGGATGGCCTGGAACTTCCGCGACCCTGGTTTCCAGCGGGAGAGTAATGCTCTCTGCAGCGGACGCATATGAGCAAAGGCCCAGGATACCAGATAGATAGTGGATGCCATGGATCCCAGTACCTGCAGATAATCCCAAGCTATGGGCAAAGAGAGACCAGAGAAGCGCTGGACCTGCGCCGTTAGCGACTGGGCCTGATCTGGCCGCAGGAAGACCTTGCCCGTCGCCGTGTCGAACCGCGCTCCCAGGAAGTCTAACGACAGGAAAGGAGTAAGACTGCTCTTGGCGTAGTTGATGATCCAACCGAGGGATTGGAGGAGTTGTACCACTCTGTTGACCGCCCGATGACCCTGGATCAAGGTTTACACTCAAATGAGCCAGACATCCAGGTAAGGGTGAACAAGGATTCCCTCTCGGCAGAGAGCGGCCGCCACCACCATCATAACCTTTGTAAATGTTCGTGGGGCCGTTGCCAGACCGAAAGGAAGGGCCTGGAATTGAAAATGCTGACCTAAGATCTTGAACCTGACGAAGCACTAATGCGCTTTGAGGATAGGAATGTGAAGGTAAAACTTCCGTGAGGTCCAGAGAGGCCAGGAATTCTCCCCGATGAACTGTCGCAATCACAGAGCGCAGGGTCTCCATCCTGAAGTGAGGGACATGGAAGGACTTTTTCACAGACTTGAGATCCAGAATTGGGCGGAAAGTGCCCTCTTTTTTGGGGACCACAAAGTAGATTGAATATTGGCCGCGACCCACTTCTGTGGTGGGCACTGGGGTAATTGCCCCAAGAGCAAGGAGCCGGTCGAGCGTCTGGCGTACAATGAGCTGCTTTTGGAGTGACCCGCAGGGAGAGAAGAGGAACCTGTCTCTTGGGGACCGAGCAAAATCCAATGCGTAGCCTTGTTTTAGAATATCTAGGACCCATTGATCCAACGTAATCCGGACCCACTCCTCGTAGAAGAAAGAAATCTGGCCCCCGATCCGGGGGATCGAGGAGTGGGTCGGCCTGGCATCATTTAGAAGGCTTGGAGGACTTTCCATGGGCCATCCCGTCCTTGGCAAGTCTGCACCCTCGAAAGGGACAGGACCAGGAGTGCGAACGAGATGAGGGCATCCGAGGTATTGTGTCTCGTGGTGCAGAAACGGCATTGACTGCGGAATCGGCTTCTGGAGGCACTGAATGATCTAGTAGACCACGGCCGATCCTCCGGGAGCCTAGGCACTGCATTCTCTCTGAGGAACTTAATAATCTGGTCCAGATCTTCCCCAAACAATTTTCCTTTAAAAGGGAGGGATCCCAGCAGAGTCTTTGAGGAGGCATCTGCCGACCAGTTGCGGAGCCAAAGGAGACGTCGGGGCGAAACCGCTGCAACCATCGACTTGGCCAGGACTCGTAGGAGATCATACAGGGCCATCCACCCCGTAGGCAATTACAGCCTCCAACCTGTCTGCCTGACATGTCTCCTCTGGTGGAGGTCCTAAGAAGTGAGGAGCTGCTGCACCCACCGAAGGCCCGCTCTTTGTGCCAGCGAGCTACAGATAGCTGCCCGAACACCCAGCGCCGAAACCTCAAACACTCTCTTGAGAAACTTCTAGCTTCCTATCTTGAAGATCCCGCAGCACTGAGCCTCCTGTAACCGGGATGGTGGTGTGTTTGGTGACCGTCGAGACAGTGGAGTCTACCATCGGGACTTTGAGCAGCTCGAGGAAATCCTCAGGGAGAGGGTATAGCTTCTCCATGGCTCTGCTGACCTTGAGGGAGGCTTCGGGCGAATCCCATTTCCTAGATAACTGGAGGAACGTGGGATTAGTAGGAAAAGCCCTCGA
Source organism: Rhinatrema bivittatum (assembly GCF_901001135.1). Lineage (NCBI taxonomy): Eukaryota > Metazoa > Chordata > Amphibia > Gymnophiona > Rhinatrematidae > Rhinatrema > Rhinatrema bivittatum. The sequence continues at coordinate 483,325,564 of NC_042615.1, forward strand.
CGGCGGGCGGAGCCCCAACACGGGGTCCCCCTTCTTCCCCAGGGGAGCGGGGCCAGGCGGGTCCAGAGGAGCCTCACTGTCCAGTTCTTGCAGGATATACTTTTGAGCGACACAAAAAAGAGTCATCTATAAAAATCTAACCTGGTCAAGCGTCACGCGCCTAGCGTCACGCGCCGAAGGAGCGCGACAAAGGGGCCTGCCCCTTTGAGCGCCCCTTCGAGCAGCCCCTGCAGACAGCCCAGAAGGACATAGATGTGGCTCCCTGCACCCTCGGACATCTCTAAGCAGTACCACCGCACGGCGTCCTCGGAATGAACAGTGAAACCCCCGGACGACCAGCCCAAGCAACACCAGGCTAAACAAAAAGTCCCTTCCCATAGTGAGGGATCCTTCCTCTAAATGTTTGATGGTTTCCACCAACTTCTCACATGACTATGATAATAGCTGGTTCATCCATTATCCTCCTAACAGCAAGTAACCTAATTGGTTATATTGAAACCAATGTGAACCCTCATAAGTAAGCCAGCATCCATCCTGCTTCACGTTCGTCCAGCTCTCTCCCAACAAACACCATACTGCACCCAGCTAGTGTCATCTCAGCAAGCTCTCAACAAGCATCCATCCTGCAAGCATTCAACAAGTGCTCAGCAAACAAACAACCATCCTGCAAGCATTCAGCAAGCAACCATCCTGCAAGCATTCAGCTAACAACCATCCTGCAAGCATTCAGCTAACAACCATCCTGCAAGCATTCAGCTAACAACCATCCTGCAAGCATTCAGCAAGCAACCATCCTGCAAGCAACCATCCTGCAAGCATTCAGCTAACAACCATCCTGCAAGCATTCAGCTAACAACCATCCTGCAAGCATTCAGCTAACAACCATCCTGCAAGCATTCAGCTAACAACCATACAGCAAGCATTCAGCTAACAACCATACAGCAAGCATTCAGCTAACAACCATACTGCAAGCATTCAGCTAACAACCATACTGCAAGCATTCAGCAAGCATTCAGCTAACAACCATACTGCAAGCATTCAGCTAACAACCATACTGCAAGCATTCAGCAAGCAACCATCCTGCAAGCATTCAGCAAGCAACCATCCTGCAAGCATTCAGCAAGCAACCATCCTGCAAGCATTCAGCAAGCAACCATCCTGCAAGCATTCAGCAAGCAACCATCCTGAACAAGCAACCATCCTGAGCAAACAACACTCAAGCAACAGCAAAACAACTACCTCTCAGCACTCTACATTAAAACAAAAGACTCACAAAGACTGCCTTCGCCCCTCGGTCCATCAACAGCACTAACGCAGCACCACTACAACACAAGCACTACACGCTAAAATGTTCCCCACCTTCCCAATACCTATTTTACAACACAGCCTGTCAGCAATAGGAAAACCGAACAGATCATTCATACTACAACACAAACGACAGGCGCTACACCGAAACCTTAAATCATTCACCCCAATTTTGATAACACCCATCACCCAACTCTTAGGCCTCACTGTATTCTCACTTTCACTATTCAATGCACAATCTCTGTCCAAGAAATCTCTAATCCTCAACGACTATCTCCTTGATACCAAACCAGATATATGTGCTATAACAGAAACATGGCTCAAACCCACGGACACAGCAATTATAAACCAACTTCCCACATCAAACTACGACATCTTCTCCATCCCCCGACTGAAAAAAAGAGGAGGAGGACTCCTATTTGCATCAAAAAAAGACCTCGGGTTCATCCAGCACCCATACAACTCAGACTCTAAACTAGAAATGGGTCTCTTCACCTCGGAACAACTACAAATCCTACTCGTCTACGCCCCTCCGGGCCTCCTTGAGACAGACCCCTCCCCCTTAGTAGAGGAAATCACAACCCTCATCAAACTGGACGCTCCAGCAATTATCCTAGGAGATTTTAATCTGCATGTGGACAATCCTACCCCATCATCCAGCTGTGAATCCTTTCTCTCTGCCCTCTCAGCCCTGGGTTTCAAACAACTAGTTACCAAACCCACACACAAAGCAGGCCACACGCTGGATCTTATCTTTATTAACCCAGGCATCAAACATTCTTCACGCCTCAAAAGCAAGAAGGTCCCTTGGTCTGATCACTCACTTATCTCAACCGCATTCTCATTGAACAAACCCTCCACCTCCAAAGGGCCCTCACCATCTTTCCCATACAGAAGATCCTGCTCTACAGAAGACCTCAGCTCCCACCTAGCCTCTCAACTTCCATCCATTGATCTCTCAAACCCGAACACAGCTCTCCGCTCTTGGAAAGCCATCACAGATTCCATAGCCGACAAGCTATGTCCGCTAGCAACCAAAAAATCACTCCCAAACGCCTCCAAAAGACAACCATGGTTCACGGAAGAACTAAGAAAGCTAAAACAAAATCTAAGACAGAAAGAGAGCGACTGGCGCAAATCCCCAAGCACCAATACACGATCCATCTACAAAGCCACCCTCCATCAATACAAGTCAACTACCTCTAAATCCAAAAGGGACTACTATGCATCCAAGATTCACCACTTAATCTTCGACGCAAAAGCCCTCTTCGCCTATGTCTCCAATCTCACCCAAATCATCCCACAGGAGATTCCCAACGACCTAGCACAACCCAAAGCTGAAGAACTTGCTCTTCATTTTCACAACAAAGTCAACAGCCTTCTAACTCATCTGCCTTCTAATCCCACCGACCCTGCTCTTTACCAGTCTCTTCAACAATCATCCCTCAACAACAATGGTCTGGAAACACTTGAACCCATCTCTATCTTAGAGATACAAACTCTTATAAGAAGAATGAAACCTTCCTCCCATCCTTTGGATACTATCCCCACCAAACTGCTCCTGGCCATCCCTGACTCCATCGCTAAAACCTTGTCGGACATCATAAACTGCTCACTCTCCCAAGGACTATATCCTGACGACCTCAAATTGGCCTCCATCAAACCTCTACTCAAGAAACCCAACTTGGATCCTAAAGACCCCAACAACTTCCGTCCTATCGCCAATCTCCCATTCATAGCCAAGATTCTAGAAAAAGTTGTCAATACTCAACTCTCCGAATACATAGAAGAAAACAAAATCCTATTCCAATCACAATACGGATTTCGCAAGTCACTGAACACAGAATCCCTCCTCATCTCCATGTCTGACTTCATATTAATGGGCCTTGACAAAGGCCAATCCTTCCTCTTAATTCTACTGGACCTATCAGCCGCCTTTGATACGGTCAATCATTCCATTCTCACTTCCATTCTGGCTTCTATAGGTATCTCAGGCACAGCTCTCTCATGGTTTAAATCTTTTCTCTCCAACAGAGGCTTCAAGGTTAAGATACAGAACAAAGAATCTTCACGAATGGACGCATCCATAGGTGTCCCCCAGGGCTCCTCACTGTCACCTACACTCTTTAACATTTATCTTTTACCTATCTGCCAACTCCTCTCCAACCTTAACCTCAAACATTTCCTCTACGCCAACGACATCCAGATCGTGATACCCATTAAAGAATCTTACACAAAAACATTGGTTCACTGGGAAAACTGTCTCTTCGAAATTAAACATCTCCTGGCTAACCTAAACCTAGTTTTAAACTCCTCTAAAACAGAACTGCTTCTCATCTCCCCAGATAATAATGCCATCTCTAATCCTCCAACTATCCCAACTACTACACAGGTGAGAGATCTAGGAGTATTAATTGATAACCGGATGAACCTTAAAGCTTACATCAACAGAACCACCAAGGACTGTTTCCACAAACTCCAAGTTCTGAAAAGAATTAGACCACTCTTCCACACTCAGGACTTCAGAACCATTCTACAAGCTATCATTTTTTCTAAGATCGATTACTGTAACTCTATCCTTCTGGGCCTACCTTCCTCCTATACTAGACCCCTCCAGATGTTACAAAACGCTGCGGCAAGATTACTGACAAACTCCAGGAGGAGGGACCATATATCTCCAATCCTAAAAGATCTCCACTGGTTGCCTGTTCACTTTAGAATCCTCTACAAATCTCTTTCCATAATATACAAAACCATCCATCAACACACCCCACTCGACTTACAAGTCCCATTCCAAATTTATAACTCCTCCAGACCAACAAGAGACACACTCAGAGGATCTCTTCAAGTGCCCCCAGCCAAAACTACCAAACACATTACCTTGAGAGATCGGGCCTTTTCAACAGCCGGCCCCCTTCTATGGAACTCCATCCCACCGGACCTTAGACAGGAGCCCAGCCTCCCAACCTTCAGGAAGAGACTTAAGACCTGGCTGTTTAAAAAAGCTTTCCCGGACACCGATTAATTCTATTCAGCCAGATTCTACCACTTCCACATGTAAAAATGTTATTACTAATGTAAATACCTATACCTAATGTTATTCTCTTTCTTTTCTTCTCTCCTCCCAGTTCTATTACCTTGTTATTTGTAACTGCTTCCTTCTACACAAATAGGTTATTGAATTGTTTACTGTACACCCCTGTTATATGTAAACCGGCATGATGTGTTTGCAACATGAATGCCGGTATATAAAAATTTTAAATAAATAAATAAATAAATAAATATACAGAATCAAGGTTTCCAGCTCGTCCCTCTGGAAAATGCGCAACACCCTAGGGTCATCTCCTTCCATCTAGGCAGCAAGAAGTGGATCATCCAGGGCAGGGTCTGGAACCGATCCGCCCCTTCTGCAGGGGGAAGCACCAGGCGCAGCCTGGATGGCCCCTGGGGGACATAAGAACATAAGAAAATGCCATACTGGGTCAGACCAAGGGTCCATCAAGCCCAGCATCCTGTTTCCAACAGTGGCCAATCCAGGCCATAAGAACCTGGCAAGAACCCAAAAACTAAGTCTATTCCATGTAACCATTGCTAATGGCAGTGGCTATTCTCTAAGTGAACTTAATAGCAGGTAATGGACTTCTCCTCCAAGAACTTATCCAATCCTTTTTTAAACACAGCTATATTAACTGCACTAACCACATCCTCCGGCAACAAATTCCAGAGTCTAATTGTGCGTTGAGTAAAAAGAACTTTCTCCGATTAGTTTTAAATGTGCCCCATGCTAACTTCATGGAGTGTCCCCTAGTCTTTCTACTATCCGAAAGAGTAAATAACCGATTCACATCTACCCGTTCTAGACCTCATGATTTTAAACACCTCTATCATATCCCCCCCTCAGTCGTCTCTTCTCCAAGCTGAAAAGTCCTAACCTCTTTAGTCTTTCCTCATAGGAGAGTTGTTCCATTCCCCTTATCATTTTGGTAGCCCTTCTCTGTACCTTCTCCATCGCAATTATATCTTTTTTGAGATGCGGCGACCAGAATTGTACACAGTATTCAAGGTGCGGTCTCACCATGGAGCGATACAGAGGCATTATGACATTTTCCGTTTTATTCACCATTCCCTTTCTATATAATTCCCGTAGCCCCCCCCCTGCAGTGTCTACTCCCTGGGGGGTTCCCCCGAGAGGAGGGTCCGCTGTCCGTGCCACTTTGGGAGGGGGTGTCCAGGGGTGGGATCCAGTGGCTGAGCCATCCTGGCTAAATAGGCAATGTGCATAAGTAGCACAAAACCCGTGGAAAATGAAGGTGGTCCCGGTGGGGGGGGGGGGGGGGGGGGGGGGGCCTAGTTGAAGAATCCCCGGAAGGTAAAACCGGATCCAGAGATGGCACCAGGGCAAGGATCGGCGGTAAAAGGGAGAAAGTAGCCTCTGTTTCCTCCTCAGGAGGTAAACGGGTCCATCGGCTCCTGATCCAAAATGGCCGCCATTCCCGCGCTCAGCAGGATCAGGGCCTGACACTGCCTGAAGGGACGCGCCTGACTGCACGAAGCTGAACCTCCCGCCAGTTGCGAGGTGCCCTCCCCACCAGGGAGGCAACTCGTGCATATCCCCTCTCGGGAGAGCCTGGACCCAGGCTGCCCGCAAGCTGCACATGTTGACGCCCTCAGCATGCCTGAGAGAAGGAGGGGGGACCGCGGGGGAAGAAGCAGGAAGTGCCACGATGAGCAGGAAACGTTTCCGCTCCAAAAACCCCACCGACCCTAGGATCTTCACGGGGCCCGCCGAGGAATATGACTTCTCAGCGGGCAGCAGCCCCGGGGAATGTGTGTCTCGGGGCCACGGGTTGGGGGGGGGGGGGGGGGAGGGGGAAGAGGTTGGAACCTCCAACATGCACCCCCAGCAGCTGGACCGGCGAAAACGAATCCGGACAGGAAAGAAATTAAACAACTTACCCCAGCCAGCTACACGAGAGAGGCAGAGACCAAAGACAGCAGACAGAGTGAGAGAGAAACAGGTCTGTCTGCAAGTGTTAAATGAAGAACCAGATTTTTTTTTGAACTAGAGAAACTTGATCCCTCTACAACACTGCAAAGGAGAAGGAAAAGATAAGAAACACTTGGACAGTGTGCTGGGGAACAGAGGTTCCCCTGCTCCTATCTGCTGGAGTCAGAAAGATACTGAAGAAGGATAGTGGGTGTGCTGGCTTATATGGCAGCACTCTCGGAAGTTTTTGTCTGACTCCATCTGCTGGACGGGGCACATAACCCACCGTCTGGACTGATCCGGGTACTACAGGGAACACCAGATTCAAATCCCAGAGTGGCACCAGAAAATGCAATGAAGGCTGAATATGTTTAACACCTCTCAAAAATCTGGAAACATCCAGATGCGAAGAGAGAGGTTTACCCCTAATAAGCCTTCTAAAATAGACCAAAGCAGCTACCTGCACTTTCAGCGTATTAAGAGCTAACCCTTTAAGCAGACTTTCCTGCAAAAAATCTAAGATTAAGGGCACCCCTGCCTTAAAGGGGTGATACGAGCACTCCTTGCACCAGGTCTCAAAAATTCTCCAGACTCTGACTTAAGTCAAAGATGTAGAAAAGTTTCAAGCCCATAATAGGGTGTTCACGACTGCCAAAGAATAGTCATGCTCAACAGCATAGCCTTCTCAAGGGCCAAATCGTAAGAAAAAGGTGAGCTGGATTTCTGTGAAGAATCAGTCCCTGACGCAGAAGCTCCTTCTATATTGACAACTGCAACGGTCTGTCGATTATCGTTGCTAGAGATCTATAAACTACGACCTGCGTGGCCAACCCAAAGCCACCAGAACTAACCCGGGATGCCATGCTATCTTTTGTAGTAACCTGCTGAACACTGGCCATAGGGTACACAGAGCAACTCTATCTTTGGCCACAACTGTACAAGGACATCAGTCCTGAGAGCTTTGGTCCTGCCTTCAACTGAAAATCTGCTGGACCTTCGTAGAAAAGCGGAATAAATTAAATAAATTGTTGCAGTTCACCATCAGATCTAGGAAGAGGCAACTCCACTGAGAGACTAAGTTGAAAGGCGTCATCTGCCAGCTCCCACTCTTCCTGGTCTAAGGCATGACAGCTGATATAATTCACCTGGACAATAGCCACCTCTGTGATGTGAGCTGCTGATAGTGCGTGACGATATTGCTCTTCCCAAGGCAACAATTTGTCTATTTCCAGAGAAACCTATTGACTCAGTGTTCCATTTTGATGATTTATTTATGCTTTCACACTGGCGTTATCTGACATCACCTTCCCTGCTCTTCATCTTATCCAGTCTGCAAACTTTACCAATGGCAACCAAATCACTTGAGACTCCAGTAGATTGGTGGACCACATCTCCACTGCCCTTGTGCTATCAACTCCTGGCAGTGACCTCCCCAACCCTGGAGGCATCAGTAGTAACTAACCAAATTGGGAAGCTCCAAGTCCACTCCTTTGTCAAGATGATCTCTATTCATCCATCATAGCAACTTCTGCTTCACCACTGCCGGAAGGGATAGTTTCACCCTGTACTCCTGAGACTGAGGATTACATTGAGACAGCAACATCCTCTGAAGGCACCACATGTGCACTCTTGCCCATGGAATAACCTCCAGCGTCACTGCCATGGACCCTAATGTCTGCAAGTAATCCCAAACAGACGGATGAACCTTAGTCCTTAGGGCCTGAATCCGGCTCCAAAGCTTATGGATATGGTGCTCTAGTATGAATATCTTGCCTTGAGCTGTACTGAACCTGACTCCTAAATACTCCAGTAGGTTGAAGTCTGCTTTTGGCTAGATTTACTACCCAACCTAGCTCCTGCAGCAGCTGAACCATCCTGTGAGACAAGACATGGCTTTCCTCCGCTGACTTATGGCTCTGACCAACTAGTCGTCTAAATACAGTTGGACCAAGATGCCTTCCTTGGGCAAGGCAGTTGCACACCCACCATTACCTCCAAAAAGGTTCTTGGCACTGTAGCCACCCTGATCAGCAATGCTTGAAATTGGTAATGCCGACCAAGTACCCTGAAGCACAGCAAGGGATGATCATCCTCCCGTATGGGAATATGCAAATAGGCTTCCATAAGATCAAGACACATGAGAAACTCTCCCTACTGCACTGCTAAAATTGAATGCAAAGTTTCCATCTGAAGAGGGTCACCCATTAGAACTGGTTGACTAAGTCCAAATTGGGGGGAAAAGTACCCCGTTTCTTGTCTGATTTACATGAAATGCCAATACCACTTTTGGCAAAAAGGAGGGTACTGTCCTCAATGACACTCCCAAGTTTGAAATATGAAGGAATGGATCACAGCAAGACAAAGCCTGCAGTTCAGATATTCTCCTAGCCAAAACATATGGCCACCAGATAGACAACCTTAAGAGTCAAGTCTAAGTATCGCCCTTTGGAGCGGTTCGAAGGGAGCCTCACACAAACCTCTGAGGACAAGATTAAGATTCCAGGATGGACAGGAATTCCAGCCTTTGTTTGAGTAACCGCAGCAGAGTGGCTTGTACAGCAGCTTTCCTTTCTTCTGAGTTGCATGGGGAAACCATAAAAGCATCTGAAGGAAACTGGCGAAACTCCAGGGCATAGCCATATCTCACTACATCCAGGAGCCACTGGTCTGAGATATGGGTCCACCTTCGATAGAATTGAGATAAACATCTGTCTATCTCCAGAATCATAGATTGGACCCCACTGTGAGAAACGGGAAGCTCCAGAACCAGAGATTCCATCCTTTCCAATCTTCTTCATCCAAAGTAACAGACTTCCTCAAGGACAGAGACTCTGGCGTTCCTGAAGCTCTGGAGAAACGAAAATAGCAAGAACCCCAAGAACAACCCCTAGGGAAAAAAAAAAAAAAGAGTCAACTTCCTATCCTCTGGCAACAACGAAATCATGCCAGAGGAGAGGAAGGATAGAAACGTTCCAATAAAAGCTAAAGTAGTCCATATGCCTATAAGAGCAAGTTTGCTTACCGTAAACTGTGTTTTCCGTAGATAGCAGATGAATTAGCCATGCTATCTGGGACGTCCCTCCCGTCCTGTAGGTGGCGAAGCTCTCAAAGTAAAGTCTTAAGTCTTGCTGTAGTGTGTGCCTGCTTGGCACCTCCCCCTCCCCTGTGTAGAGTCTCCTCAGTCCGTGATAAAGCAAGTAGAAAATGCAAGACTGTCCGGGGAGGCAGGAAGGTCATCATGGCTAATTCATCTATCTATGGAAATCACAGTTTACGGTAATCAAATTTGCTCTTTTCACGTAGATAAGCAGGATGAATTAGCTATGCTGTCTGGGAGTCCCCAGCTAGCAACCAGAGCTGTATTGATTGTTAAATGTTCCATTAATTGTATGGTCAGGTTGCAAAGGTATGCTGCGGACAGTCCTTGTTAGGAAATATTCAGGAGGTGCCCGCTATTAAAATCTGTTTGCCCATGGATGCATCTGTTGAAGCAAGTTTGTCTAAACAGTAGTCAGTAGTGAAGGTATGAAATGATGACCAAGTCGCAGCTTTACAAATGTCTACTATGGGTACATCATGTAGGTGGGCAATAGAGGCCACCACTGCTCTCACTTGGTGAGCTTTAGGCGAAGATGATAGTTCAGAACGTAGCAGGTAGTAAAACTGAATGCAATTGGTGATCCAGGATGACAAAGTTATTTTTGATACCGGTAAGCCTGGTGCGTTTGGATTGAAGGAGAGGAAGAATTGAGAAGGTCTGGAAGCTGAGGAAGTGCGTTGTTTATAGTATGCCAATGCTCGCATGCAATCTAACATATGCAGTCTGCGTTGAGCCTCATCAGTATGAGGACGAGGATGAAAGGTTAGTAGAGTTATGCATTGATTTAGGTGGAAAGTTGAAACAACCTTTGGTAGGAAAGTAGGATGTGGACGTAGAACCACCTTGTCATGGTAGAAAACCAGGTATGGGGAGTAGTGGACTAGAGCTTGTAGTTCACTGACTCTTCTAGCCGAAGTGAGTGCTACCAGAAAACGTACCTTCCATGCCAGTTATCTGGGGTGACAGGTCTCAAATGGTTCAAAGGGTGGTAGCATGAGTTGTTCTAGAACAAGGTTCAAATCCCATGGCACAGGAGGTTTTCGTACCGGTGCGCGAAGTCGCAAAACACCTTTCATGAATCTGGAGATGAGAGGATGAGTAGATATAGGTGCGTCGTTTTGTAAAGAATGATAAGCTGAGATAGCAGTGAGGTGAACTCTGAGCGAAGCTGTTGCCAGCCCTCTTTGGTAAAGACTGTGAAGATATGTTAGCAAGGTTTTTGCTGGGCATATAAATGGATCTATGTTAATGGCTGAGCATCAAGCGGCATTGTTCAGCCATTTTCTTTTGTAGTTCAACCTGGTATAAGGCTTTCTAGAGGAAATCAGGATATCTTCCAGTTGAGGAGAGAGGTTCAGGTTTTGAAATAGTGTCCTTTTCTCCACGCTGTGAGGTGTAGAGAGGAGTGGAGTGGGTGTAGAAGAGTTCCCTTGTCCTGAGTTAGGAGGCGAGGGTTGTTTCCTAGTGGAATTGGAGTATCCACTGATAGATGCGCATCGATGGTACAGATGATTCCTCTATCCGAGGTTTTTTCGGAGTTGGCTCGATAGGTATCGATTGCCCCCCGGACATAGACACCAGAGCTCTTCGATGCCTATGCTGATGTTTCTCCTGATGCTCGATGCTCTTTTTCGAGCACAGAGGTGGATTTTATAGACGACTGAGAAGGAGTCTGAGATGAACAGTCACCAGCTTCATCTGGACGACGTCGAGTCTTAAATACTAACTTTTTTGCCGCTCCAGCCGGAGACAAGTGTGTTGAGATTGATATCGACGGCAGCAACTGAAGATGGAAAAGATGCTCCATCTTTTCCAGACGAGCCAGTCTGCCTTTTGCTGTCATCTCAGCACACCGCGGGTAAGTCGATACATCGTGTTTCTCACTCAAACACAGCACACATTAGACGCGTGGGTCCGTAATGGACATGGTGCAAGGACAATTTGGGCATTTTTTAAAACCCGGTAGCCATTTTGAAGGCCGGTATCGACGGGAAAAATTCTCTCACCGGACGTGGAGGGGATAACTGAAAAACTTTTAAACTTTTTCCGCTGAGGAAAAATAGTGTGTGTGAAAACTATCACACAGGGCTCCTTCACCGCAAAGCTTTTAGCAGCGCGGAAAAAATGAAGACTGAAGGGAGATCCCTGTGGCTTGAGGGATCATGGCATGCTGGGCATGCTCAGTTGGCTCAGTGTGCCAGTCAAAAGTTTCTAGAAACTTTGTCAAAGCTTTCCGCGATAAGGCTCCGTCCTGTGACGTCACCCAAATGTGAGGGCTACATCCTGCTTGTCCTGGGATAATACACTGAGCCCACAGCCACTTCAGCAGCCTTGTGAAGAGGAGAATCTGGACCACCAGATTTAACCCCAGGGGTGCACGGACCGAGCACACGCAAGGGTCACCAACCCCCCAGCTCGTCCGCCTCAATCGGTCAGGGAAGAACCCACTATGATTCAAAAAAAAACAAAACAAAAAAACCCAGGAGGAAGGCTCAAAACTGGAGGTTCTGTACCATCTACAATCTGCTGGAGACCCAGAAATACTGAGGAACTGCAGGTGGCACACATGGTTAGTCAGTGTCAGTAAAAAATTCTGTCTACATCTGCTGGCAGGGAGGCAAAACCCAGGAGTCTGGACTAATCTGGGTACGTACAGTGAATCCAAATTATCCCTATCAACTGAAAAGAGGATTATTAATACAAATAAAAAAACACTTTGAAACATTTGTATGCCAATGCCAGAAGTCTAAGAAGCAAGATGGGAGATTTAAGAGTATATACTGTGAATGATGAGATGGACATAACTGGCATCTCAGAGACCTGATGGAAGAATGATAACCAATAGGACAGTGCTATATCAGGGTACAAATTCTATCGCAATGATAGGGAAGAATAACTTGGTGGCAGTGTGGCACTTTAAGTCTGGGAGGGCATAGAGTCCAAAAGGATAAAGATCACACAGGAGACTAAATGCACAGTAGAATCTATATAGGTAGAAATCTCTCACACGGGCTCCCTATGTCTCTCTCTCACGCAGCCTTTCACATAGGCTCTGTCTCACATACACAATCCCTTCACACAGGCTAGCACCCTCACATACACATGAGCTCCCAATCTCTCACACATGTATACACTCTTTCACAATCTCCTCATATAGGCTCCCTCTCTCTGAAACCCACACTCAAGATCCCCCCCACCCACCCTTATCTCCCATGCTCTCTCTCACACCCTCCTGCTCTGTCACCCTCCCCTCATATAGGCTCCCTCTCTGAAACCCACACTCAAGCACCCCCGCACTCCCCCTCTTACCAACCAAGCTGTCTCTCACCCTCCCCACACCCCCTCTCCTCTCTCACACATTCTCTCACTGGCATCCCCCCTCCCCTCATATAGGCTCCCTCTCTCTGAAACCCACACTCAAGCATCCCCCCCATGCACCCTCTTGCTCTCTCTCACCCTCCCCACCCCACCCTTTACCAACCATGCTGTCACCCTCCCCTCTCTCACACACACACACACATTCTCTCTCACCGGCATTCCCCCCCCCCCCCCCCACATGCTCTCCTCTCACTCTCCCCTCCACGACACACATTCTCTCTCACTGGCATGCCGCAGGACACGCTCTGTTCGCAACGAAGATGAAGTCCCGGCGTGCCGTTTGTGGCAAAAAGGGAAAGCCCCGCCTTGTGCCACAAACGGCTCGCCGGACCTTCACATTACTGCGAATGGAGTGCGTCCCGCAGCACACAGGGGCCTTCCCTTTTCACCGCAAACAGTGCACCAGACCTTCATCTTCGCTGCAAATGGAATGCCACAGGACGCACTCCATTGGCAGCATGCCGGGGTCTCCTCTGCTATTTTCTGCGCAGAATTTGGCAATTCTGCACGTGGGGGGGGGGGGGGGGAATTCTGCGTTCCGCATTAGCGCAGAATTCTCCCAGGAGTAAGGAGTATACTACCATCCACCTAGCCAAAATGATGAGATGGATGATGAAATGCTAAGAGAATTCAAGGAAGCTAAGCAATTTGGCATTGTAGCAATAATGAAAGATTTAAATTACGCCAATATTGCCTGGGTAAATGTAACATCAGGACATGCTAGAGATGTAATTCTTGGATGGAATAAACAACTGCTTCATGGAGCAATTGGTTCAGGAACAGACAAGACAGTGAGCTATTTTAGATCTCTTAGTGGAATGCAGGATTTGGTGAGAGAGGTAACAATGGTGGGGCCACTTGGCAATAGTGATCATAAGAGAAATTACTTACCTGATGATTTTGTTTTCCTTAGTGTAGACAGATGGACTCAGGAGCAATGGGATATGTGCTACCCTGCTAGCAGTTGGAGAAGGAGTCAGATTTCAAAGCTGTCACCCTAGGTGTACCCCTGCAGTGACCTTAGCCATGCAGTATTCTCTTCAAAGGCCATTGTGGACTAAGCTTTGAGAAACTTGATTAAGACTTGATTAAAAACCTTGAAGGCCGGAGACTGTAGCTGCATTCAGACATAAGCGCTGAAACCCAGCCAACTCTTAGAAATCCCGATCCTGGGACAGGGAGATGGCTTACCCGTACTCCCTTGGGAATGAGTCTCATGTGCGCTCACTTGGCACTATTCGTGGGCAGCTGTGGGCGGGATACTGAATCCATCTGTCTACCCTAAGGAAAACAAAATTATCAGGTAAGTAATTTCTCCATTTCCTAGCGTGTAGCCAGATGGACGCAGGACCAATGGGATGTACAAAAGCTACTCCTGGACGGGGCGGGAGGCTGCCCGTGGTCCAGTTAGCACTGCCCTCGCAAAGGCTGCGTCCTCTCAGGCTTGGATGTCCAAGCGATAGAACCTGGACAAGGTGTGCAAGGAAGATCACATCGCTGCTCGGTAAATGGCACCAGGAGACAGTAGCTTAGCTTCCACCTAGGATACTGCCTGGGCCCTAGTGGCGTGAGCTTTCATCTGAAGGGGTAGAGGCTTCCCTGCCTCTACATAGGTTCCTGTGATCACTTCCTTGATCCAGCAAGCTATGGTAGCTCGCAAAGCTGCCTCGCCTTGTTTCTTTCCGCCGTGAAGGACAAATAGGCGGTCCATCTTGTGAACATAAGAACATAAGAAAATGCCATACTGGGTCAGACCAAGGGTCCATCAAGCCCAGCATCCTGTTTCCAACAGTGGCCAATCCAGGCCATAAGAACCTGGCAAGTACCCAAAAACTAAGTCTATTCCATGTAACCATTACTAATGGCAGTGGCTATTCTCTAAGTGAACTTAATAGCAGGTAATGGACTTCTCCTCCAAGAACTTATCCAATCCTTTTTTAAACACAGCTATACTAACTGCACCAACCACATCCTCTGGCAACAAATTCCAGAGTTTAATTGTGCGTTGAGTAAAAAAGAACTTTCTCCGATTAGTTTTAAATGTGCCCCATGCTAACTTCATGGAGTGCCCCCTAGTCTTTCTACTACCCGAAAGGGTAAATAACCGATTCACATCTACCCGTTCTAGACCTCTCATGATTTTAAACACCTCTATCATATCCCCCCTCAGTCGTCTCCTCTCCAAGCTGAAAAGTCCTAACCTCTTTAGTCTTTCCTCGTAGGGGAGTTGTTCCATTCCCCTTATCATTTTGGTTGCCCTTCTCTGTACCTTCTCCATCGCAATTATATCTTTTTTGAGATGCGGCGACCAGAATTGTACACAGTATTCAAGGTGCGGTCTCACCATGGAGCGATACAGAGGCATTATGACATTTTCCGTTTTATTCACCATTCCCTTTCTAATAATTCCCAACATTCTGTTTGCTTTTTTGATTGCCGCAGCACACTGTACCGACGATTTCAATGTGTTATCCACTATGACACCTAGATCTCTTTCTTGGGTTGTAGCACCTAATATGGAACCCAACATTGTGTAATTATTGCATGGGTTATTTTTCCCTATATGCATCACCTTGCACTTATCTACATTAAATTTCATCTGCCATTTGGA
Source organism: Rhinatrema bivittatum (assembly GCF_901001135.1). Taxonomy (NCBI): domain Eukaryota; kingdom Metazoa; phylum Chordata; class Amphibia; order Gymnophiona; family Rhinatrematidae; genus Rhinatrema; species Rhinatrema bivittatum. The sequence continues at coordinate 483,340,945 of NC_042615.1, forward strand.
TGCCCAATTTTCCAATCTCACAAGGTCTTCCTGCAATTTATCACAATCTGCTTGTGATTTAACTATTCTGAACAATGTGTCATCTGCAAATTTGATTATCTCACTCATATTTCTTTCCAGATCATTTATAAATATATTGAAAAGTAAGGGTCCCAATACAGATCCATGAGGCACTCCACTGGCCACTCCCTTCCACTGAGAAAATTGCCCATTTAATCCTACTCTCTGTTTCCTGTCTTTTACAGATTCTGTACGTTCTAGGTACTGTATCAACAGCCTGCCAATGTTTAAGTGGAGTAGGAGGTGGTAGTCTTCAGAGTCCTTGCATTTATCTAGGGATGGTAAAAAAATGGACTGGTTCAGTTGGAACTGAGACTACCTGCGGTAAAAAGGAAGGGATGGTATGAAGATGCAAGGTTTCTGGAGTCAGCCGGAGGAACATAACAGAGCCTGTAGTTCAGAAATGCGACAGGCAGAGCATATCGCCACCAAAAACACGGTTTTCATCATTAGTAGGCGTAGGGACAGAACTCGCAGCAACCGAAACGAAGTCCCTGCAAGGAAGTCCAATACTAGATTGAGGTTCCATAGGGGGAACCATCCACCTTAAGGGCAGTCTGATATGTTTAACCCCTTTCAGAAAACGGTTCAAGTCCAGATGCACAGCTAAGCAAGCTCCGTTCATCTCGCCTCTGAAACAGGAGAGCCGCAACCTGAACCTTTAAGGGGTCGAGGTCAACCCTTTGTTTAGACCATCCTGTAAGAATTCTGGTATCATGGGGATCTTGGTCATCCGAGGGGACCCCCCCCCCCCCCATTCGTCACACCAGGCCTCAAAAAAACTCTACAGATCCTCACATACTCCAGGGAATTCGAGAATTTCTGCTTGAGAAGCAAGGTGGCGATTACACCTACTGAATATCCATGCTTCTTCAGGCAGGCCCTCTCAAGGGCCAGACCATAAGAAAATAGACTCTGGTCCTCATGGAGGATCGGCCCTTGTTGGAGGTCGTCCTTGTGTAAGGGGCTCTGCACCAGAAGCCTCCGCAGGTCCGCATACCACCAGCGTCTGGGCCAGTCCGGGTCCACCAAGAGGCCTAGCCCTCTGTATCATTCGATCTTGCAGATGACCTTGCCCAGCAGAGGCCATGGAGGGAAGGCATACAGTAGGCCCTCCTCTGGCCAGGTCTGAACCAGGGTATCAATTCCTTGGGAGTACTGATCTCTTCTGTGACTAAAGAATCGGGGAACCTTCGTATTGAGAGATGTGGCCATCAATTTGATGGTTGGAAGGCACCAGTGATCTACTAGGTGCTGGAAGGCTCTGGCATCCATTCTCCTGGATCCATACTCTCCCCACTGAGGAAGTCTTCCCTGACATAGTCTTGTCCCACTATGTGGGAGGCCAAAATCCCTTTTAGATTTAGTTCTACCCATTCCATAAGGGGGTCTACCTCCAGAGACACTTGGTGGCTTATGGTTCCTCCCTGGTAGTTGATATAAACTACCTTCGTCACGTTGTCAGACATCACACAAACTGCTTGACCCGGAGCCTGTGCCTGAAGTGTAGATACGCCAATCTGACCGCTCTGGCCTCTAAGCGGTTTATGCTCCAGCGCGCCTCTTCCTTGGTCTATCGGCCCTGTGTTGTCAATTCCTGACAGTGGGATCCCTAGCCTCGAAGGCTTGCATCCATCATGAGGACTAGCCACCTCAGTGGGGACAGGCTTACTTTTTTGCTTAGGCTCACTTCCTGTAGCCATCATTGGAGCCAAGCATATACTTCCATCGGTAGGTGGAGGCAAATCGAGTAGTCTCGAGATAGTGGGTTCCAACGTGATAGCAGGGAGCGTTGGAGTGATCTCATGTGCGCCCTCGCCCATGGCACTACCTCCAGTGTTGACGCCATCAAGCCAGGACCTGGAGAGAGCTCCGCACCCCGGGGCGTACTGTGTTCGTGAGTCGGCACACTTGGCGCATGAGCTTCCTTATCCTCAAGGGAGGGAGGGAAGACTTTGCTTTGTTTGGTGTCCAACCAGACTCCCAGGTACTCCAAGGAATGGGAAAGCCTGAAACTGTTCTTGTCTATGTTCACAACTCAACCGAGCTCCTGGAGTGGGGACATGACCCTGCAGGTCGCCTAGAGACTCTCTTCCGACTACTTCGCCCGGATCAGCCAGTCGGTTTAACTAAGAATGTACCAGGACCCCTTCTTTCTTTAGTGCTGCCACTATGGCCACCATAATTTTGGAAAACGTTCGGGGGGGGGGGGGGGGGGGGCAGTTGCCAGGCCAAAAGGCAACACCCGGAACTCATAATGGCGCCCAAGTACTGCAAAGTGCAGAAAATGCTGGTGGTCTTTATGGACTGGGATATGAAGGTAGGCCTCAGAGGTCCAGGGATGTTAAGAACTCTCCCGGCTGAATGGCCATTATGACAGACCGAAGAGTTTCCATGAGGAAGTGAGTTATCCGCAGATGACAGTTAACACCCTTGAGGTCCAGATGAAATGGATGGAGCAACGCCCCATATTTTCCTGGGGTGTGGGCACCGGGGTTATACCCTCAAACTGAGAAGCCCTACTAGTGTGGATTCCACTGCAGTCTTTTGTACTGGGAGTGGCAAGCCAACACTATGAATGTGTCCTGAGGGATGCTGAAAAATTCTAGGACGTATCCTTTTCATATGATGTCCAGAACATAATTGTCAGAAGTGATCTCAACCCACCTCTGATAGAAGAGGGATAGCCAGCCCCCAATCTCCTCGTCCTGTGGATGGGTCAGCCCAGCTTCATTGTACAGTTTAGGCCAAACCGGAGCTCAAGCCAGTTCCTCTTTTTGGTTGTCTGTTCCGAAAGGGCTGAAGCAACTCCTATGGCAGAGGTGTGCACTAGGTCAGAACTTGCATCCACAAGAAAGGCTGCGGCGGATTCCACTTCCTCCCTGGTAGGAACCCCAGAGCTATCAGCCTCTCTCGAGAGAAGCAGACATGATCGGGCCACCAGGGCACAACAGGAGGCGATCTGCAGTGTCATTGCTGTCGCGTCAAAGGCTTGCTTAAGGATGTACTCCAACCTCCTGACATGGGCATCCTTAAAGGACGTTCCTCCCTCTACTGGGATAGTTGTCTGCTTCGAGACGATGCAGACCAGGGCATCCACTTTCGAGCAGCACAGGCATTCCTTGGCCACAGGGTTGAGCGGGTACAGGGTCTCCACGGCTTGACCTCCTTTAAACTGGCTTCCGGGGTGTCCCATTCCAGGTCAATCAACACCTGGATGTCTTCCAGCACTGGGAAATAGTAAGAGGATTTCCGTAGACACCAGGATGGGGTTCCTTTTTGGTTCTGACAGAGTCCTTACCAGACACTCCAAGTCTTCAGGGTCTGGGAGACTAGGGCCGGCAATTTGTCTCTGTGGAGCAACCTTAGCATGGTCCAGTAAAATTCCAGGCCCAGCAGGATTTCCTCATCCTCTAATGAGTCTGTATCCCCATCATTGTCAGTGGTGTCAGGGTCCTTGTCCAGGATGCCCTTGGTGAGACGAGGCATGTCCCGAGGTATGCTGGTAAAGCTAGGGGGACCAGGCCCTCCCAGCTGGGGCAGCAGCCGACTGCGCCTGAACAAAGGCTTAAAGGCCCTAAAAGAATTCCAGCCAAAAAAAGGTCGCCGGGTCCAGGAAGAACTGGCATAGAGGCCACTGAACTGCCTTCTCCTGGGGACGATGCAGGCCCAGGATTATTTAAGTCAGAGGTCCTACCAGAGGTCGTGCCTGACCCATCCTCAGACAGGGAGGTGCCGGACCTGGAGATGCTAGAGTCCAGCCGCTCCGGGCCTCCACACAATGCTGACACAGGACTGGTTCAAGGTCAGGCTGTGCAGCCCTAAGGCAGGCAGCACAAAGGGAATTGCATTTGTGCTTCTTAGCTGCTGCAGTCATGGCTCCTGTCATTTGTGCATTCAGCCGGATAGTGCCTGAGCTCAAGCACGCAGTTCTGTCCTGACTCATGTAAGGTGTCAGGAGTGCGCAGTTATGTGCTCAGTTGAACACGCAGTGATACACTCAGGAGCTCACTCAGCAATGCGCACAGGAACGCACGCTTCAAGGGGCATGTAGGAATGCGTGCGCCTCCAGGCGCGTTAGGCACCCCAGGACATGTGTAGATCAGCGCGCAATGGCCACTAAGCTCCTACCTATGCGCATAGTAGGCGCACAACGGGGTCAACCTGTACTGCGCGTACCGGACAGTGGGGAAGATGGCGCCACACAAAACCGCACGCAAGATGGCGTCTACCACGTGGAGTACCCACCGAACCTGAAGCAGGGTCTAGCCCATCGGGAGGGCAACTTCAACCTGTTCAAAAACCTGATCCCACTGCGGCAAGGGAAGGGGGATCATCATCAGTATGGCTCGCCGAGCAAGGAGACCGGAGGGAAGACTTACCGAAGTCCTTCCTCGTCTCTGGATTGGAGGAGTTCTTCCTTGCTTACTTGAGTTCAGCGCTTAACATCTGAGTCCAGAGATGGTCTCAGACTGGGGGGGGGGGGGGGGGGCGCATAGGCCATCACCGCTGCGCTCGGCTTCCTGCACCCATTGCCTTTCCGCTGCTTCAGCAGCAAGTCCACGCTGGGAACCAGCTACCAGACCAAGGCTCACCTCTGAACGATCTCTGAAATCACCTCAGGAATTCTCAACTGGGGGAGGGATCATTAGATATCACTGCAGGAGAGCGGGTCTCAATATTTCTTCAATTTAGAGGTAAATTTTCAGATTCTAAAGGAGTATTGTGTTCCTGATAAGGAGAGACAGTCCACATTTGCTAGGAGACGGAGAGATACTGAATGGCTGAGGTCACTGCAGGGGTATACCTAGGGTGAATTCCGCTTTGAAATCTGACTCAGTCTCTATCTGCTAGCAGGGGAACACATAACCCATTGGTCTTGAGTCCATCTGGCTACATGCTAGGAAACAATCAAATTCGAACTAATGACTGGAAGGGGAACAATATGTAAATCTACAGCTCTAACACTAAACTTTCAAAAGGAAAACTGATAAAATGAGGAAAATAAAAAAAATTGAAAGGTGCAGCTGCAAAAGGTTAAAAGTCTACAACAGGCGTGGACACTGTTTAAAAATACCATCTTAGCAGCACAGTCCAGATGCATTCCATGCATTAAGAAAGGTGAAAGGAGGTCAAATGATTACTGGCATGGTTAAAATATGAAATGAAAGAGGCTATTTAAGCCAAAAAAAAAGTTCTTCACAAATTGGAAGAAAACGGGAAAAAGCATAAGCACTGGCAAGTTAATTGTAAAACACTGACAACAGACTAACGGGCCGATTCAGTAAAGTCCGCGGGAGAGCAGACAAATGCCCGCTCTCCCGGCACGCGCACAGGCCACTCGCCTGTGTGCGCGATTCTGTATTTAAATTAGGTGGTGCGGTAGAAACGGGCAAAAGGAGGCGCTAGGGACACTAGTGCGTCCCTAGTGCCTCCTTTTGACCCGGAGCGGTGGCTGTCAGTGGGTTTGTCAGCCAACACTCAATTTTGCCAGCGTCTGTTCTTGAGCCTGCTGACAGCCACGGGCTCGGAAACTGGACGCTGGCAAAATTGAGCATCCGGTTTTCGGCCCGACAGCCGCCGGCCCATTTTAAATTTTTTTTTCTTTTACTTTTTTTTACTCTTCAGGAACTCCGACTTAATATCGCCATGATATTAAGTCGGAGGGTGCACAGAAAAGCTTTTCCTACCTTTGGGTAGGCACTAATTTCTGAAAGCAAAATGTGCGGCTTGGCTGCACATTTTACTTTCTGTATCGCGCGGGCATACCTAATAGGGCCATCAACATGCATTTGCATGTTGAGGGCGCTACTAGGTGCTGCGGGTTGGACGCGCGTTTTCCGCCCCTTACTGAATAATGGGTAAGGGAAAACGCGCATCCAAGGGCAGGTTAACAGTGCGCTCCGGCCTGTAAGAGAATTTGAAATGATTTGAGAATTTGTTGCCAGAGGATGTGGTTAGTGCAGTTAGTGTAGCTGGATTCAAAAAAGGTTTGGATAAGTTCTTGGAGGAGAAGTCCATTAACTGCTATTAATCAAGTTTACTTAGGGAATAGCCTTCTAAAAGTTAAAATCACAGAGCATATAGAAAGACATGGTTTACTGGATCACAGTCAGCATGGATTTACCCAAGGGAAGTATTGCCTCACAATTCTGCTTCATTTTTTTTGAAGGGGTTAATAAACATGTGGATAAAGGTGAACCGGTAGATGTAGCATCTGACAAAGTCCCTCATGAGAGGCTTCCAAAAAAACTAAAAAGTCATGTGATAGGAGGCGATGTCCTTTCATGCATTACAAACTGGTTAAAAGACATGAAACAGAGTAGGATTAAAATGATCAATTTTCTCAGTGGAAAAGGGTAAACAGTGGAGTGCCTCAGGGATCTGTTGACCAGTACTTTTCAATGCATTTATAAATGATCTGGAAAGAAATTATGACAAGTGAGGTAATCAAATTTGCAGATGATACAAAATTATTCAGAGTAGTTAAATCACAAGTGGATTGTGATAAATTGCAGGAAGATCTTGCGAGACTGGAAGATTGGGCATCCAAATGGCTGATGAAATTTAATGTGGACAAGTATAAGGTGATGCATACAGGAAAAAATAACCCAAGCTGTAGTTACATGCTGTTAGGTTTCATATTATGAGTTGCCACCCAGGAAAGAGATCTATGCGTCCTAGCGGATAATACATTGAAATAGTTGGTTCAGTGTGCTGCGGCAGTCAAAAAAGCAAACAATGTTAGGAATTATTAGGAAGGGAATGGTGAATAAAATGGAAAATGTCATAATGCCTCTATAATTGCTCCATGGTGAGACTACACCTTGAGTACTGTATGCAATTCTGGTCCCTGCATCTCAAAACAGATATAGCTGCACTGGATAAAATACAAAGAAGGGTGACCAAAATGATAAAGGGGCTGAAACAGCTCCCCTGAGGACAGGCTAAAGAGGTTAGGGCTTTTCATTTTGGAGAAGAGACAGCTGAGAAAGGATATGAAGGAGGATTATTAAATCAGAGGACTAGAACGGGTAAATGTAAATCTGTTATTCACTCTTTTGGATAACAGAAGGACTAGGGGATTCTTCATGAAGTTAGCCATAAGCACATTTAAAACAAATTGGAGAAAGTTATTTTTCACTTAATGCACAATTAAGCTCTAGAATTTGTTCACAGTGTTTGTGGTTAGGGCAGTTAGTGTAGCTGGGTTTAAAAAGGTTTGGATAAGTTCCTGGAGGAGAAGTCCATTAACTATTAATCAAGCTGACTTAGGGAATAGCTACTGCTATTACTAGCATGGGATCTACTTAATGTTTGGGTATTTTCCAGGTACTTGTAACCTGTATTGGCCACTGTTGGAAACACGATGCTGAGATTGATAGACCCTTGGTCTAACCCAGTATGGCAACTTATGCTCTTATGGCCATCGCCTTGTAGGCTTGCTTCAATCTTTATTATCTTGAACGTCCTTAAAAGCCGTTCCACCTTCCACAAAAATTGTGGTTCTTGGTGTCAGCACACACCAGGGCATCCACTTTCAGATACAGAAGTTTCTTTCTTGTCTTAGGGTCCAGAGGGTAAATGCCTGCCAAAAACCTAACACACACCCCCCCCCCTCTTTAAATTTTGCCTCTGGTGCACTCCACTCTATAAATCAGCTGCTGAACTGCTTCATAAAGAGGAAAGGAACAGGGCACCTTCCACAAACTGACCACAATGGGGTCTTTCTTCTGTGCCTTCATCACATCCAACTTGGCTGCCTCCATTTCCAGCATCTTCATCATTTGAGACAAGCCAGGCAGCTAGCTCATCTCAGAGGAATAAGGAGAAATTACTACTTACCTGATAATTTCCTTTCCTCTAAGGAAGGCAGACCAAACCACACCAATGGGTTATGCACGCCTACCAGCAGATGAGTTTGATTAAAGCTGACTCGCTGACGACACTGACATATAGCTCTGCCCTAAATTCAGCCTACCAGTATCTCTAGTAAAAGCCAAACTGGACAAACTGAATATACATGAACACAACTATTAACAGTTAACCACTCATGCTTCCAACCAACTGGGAAACACTGATCTCAGTGATCTTAGAGGCTGATTAACTCACTTACCAGTGCTTAAAATGAACAGAAGTAACACTGTCATCCGCATATAAAAGGACAAACTAAAAGCCAAATAGGCAGCTAGGGTGGCTTGCAGATTAGCCTGCCTTCCTTAGAGAAAAGGAAATTATCAGGAAAATAATTTCTCTTTCCTCTGCACTCAGGTAGACCAATCCACACCAGTGGAATGTACCAAAGCTACTCTCAAAAAGGGTGGGAGGCTGCCTGTGGTCCCATCAATGTAGCATCCTCCTGAGCCCTAACTTCCAAGCAGTAATGCTTGTCGAAAGAGTGTAAGGAGGACCATGTCGCTGCTTGGCAAATCTTGATGGGCAATGACAACTAAAGCTCTGCCCACAAAGCCTCCAGAGCTCTATGGGAATGCACCCTGACCTCTCTAGGCAAAGAGACATCTGCATGCACGTAGGCTGTCATAATGACCTCTTTCACCCAATGGGCTACAGCCTCCCACATCACCGGTTCTCCTTGTTTACCTCCACCATGGAGTATAAACAGTAGATCAGATTTCCTAGAAGAGCGAGTAACCTTCAAATACCATACCAGATGCTTCTTGACATCCAAGGCCTGCAATAGACAAACACGCATATTTCTATCCCTGTCCAGCACGAGCAGGGAAATAGATTGATTCAGGGAAACAGACTTTCAAATGAAGTTTCGGAACCACTTTCGGCAACAACAAAAAAAAAAGTTAGTCCTAAATTGTACCACCCCCGGAGTCATTCACAGAAAACTGCTCATGGCAAGAAACAGTTTGCAGCTCAGAGACCTGCCATACCGACCAAATTGCTACCAAAAAATAAACTGCAAGGTGAACAGCCACAAAGAGAGACCATGCAATGGCAGAAAGGCAGGACCCACCAAAAAACGCAAGACCAGACTCAAGTCCTAAAGAGGCACTGTAGCTGCAAGGAAGGACGTAGCTGCTTAAATCCCTTCAAAAACCTGGGCACATTAGGATGGAAAGACAAGGGTCTGCCATTGACCTGCCCCCTTTAGTGAGAGCTGCTGCCTGCACCTTCAAAGTATTTAAGGCCAAGCCTTTCTGCAAAAATTCCAATATCAGTGGAATTTCTACTTTAAGAGGGTGAGAACCTCGCTCCTCACACCAGCTCTCAAACAATCTTCAAACCCTAACATAAGCTAAAGATGCAGAAAACCTCCTGGCTCAGAGCAAGGTAGAAATCACTGCAGAATAGCCATGCTTCAGCAACCAAGCCAAATCGTAAAACGAAACTGATCCGGATCGTTACACATTATGATCTTCTGATGCAACAGCTCCTTCCTGAAGGGCAGTCTGAAAAGACTGTCCACCAGTAGCCTCTGAAGATTGGCATACCACGGCCTCCAGGGCCAATCCGAAGCCACCAGAGGTACGGTTTCAGTCTGACTCACAATCTCCCGAATGATCCTGCTGATTATTGTCTATGGTGGGAAGGCCTCTAACTTTGCTCTGCGGTCAAACCTGAACGAAAGAGTCTATTCTCAGCGCTCTTGGATCCCACCAGTAAATCCAGGTATGGCTGACCCCATCGTGTCACTAGGAGTAGAAAGGCCTCATCTGCCAACTCCCACTCTCCTGGGTCCAAAACCAGTCCAATGAGAAAAATGGGCCCTTTCATTGCCCTTCCCAGCAATGTGGGAGGCAGAAGTTTCCTAGAATGCTGTTCTGCCCACACCATGAGCACATCTACCTCCAGTGACACCTGTTGGCTTCTGGCTATACCTTGATAATTGATGTAGGCCACTGTCGGACAATATCCTTACCGCTCGGGCTGCCAGCCACTCAGCAAACTGCAACGATGCCAGTTGAACTGCACACGCTTCCAATCGATTGATGGTCCACAACCTACAAGGCTTGCATCTATTATGAGCACTAAGTAGTCCGGAGCTTCCAAGGAAATCTCCTTCCTGGGATGATCTGCTTGGAACACCACTGCTCACCTCCAACAGCAAGTGGAGTCTCATTTTATACTCCTGTGACTGTGGAATCCACTGGGAGAGCAATGCATGCTGAAGGGCTCATATGTGTGCCCTCACCCAGGGGACTACATCCAATGTGGCTGCCATCGATCCCAGGACCTGCAGGTAAGACCACACCATCAGGCGAATAGTCCATCTTGGGACCTGAACTTGAGAAAGTAACTTCTGAATGCGACTCTCCAATATAAATTTACTGCCTACTCCATATCGAATCATACCCCGAGATATTCTAGCATCTGAAACAGCTGTAAACCACACTTAGCCAAGTTCCTAAAGGGAAAACCTTGCAAGATGCCAAGTCACTCTCTTCTGCACATTAGGCCCGAATCAGCCAGCCATCCAGAAAACAGATGAACCAGGATGCAGTCCTTGCTCAGAGACGCTGCTACCACAATGACTTTGGATAAGGTCCAGGGTGCAGTAGCCAGTCTGAAGGGCAGGGCCCGAAATTGATAAGGACATCCCAGAACGGCAATGGGAATATGTAAATAAGCCTCTGTCAGGTTGAGACACGCGAGAAATTTCCCTGTTTGTATTGCCTCATATTTTCTTGCAATTTGGGAACAGGAATTACAGCCATCAAATCCAAAAGCCTCTTAAACGTAGTGTTCAGTGTCACTCTCGTATGTAAAGAGCCCCTGTAAATACATCCAGAGGAAAACACAGAATTTCTAGAGCATAGCCATCCTTTACCACCTTCAGGACCCACTTGGTCTGTCATAATCTGAGCCCATCTTTGATAAAAGCAAAATAGATGCCCTCCTCTCTCCTGATCCAGGAGGTGAAACCGCACACCTTCATTGCAAAGATCAAGAAGCTCCGGCCCCGAAGCCCGCATCCTTACAAGGCTTCTTAGGCCAAATGGACTGAGATCTTCCGAAGGCACGAGACTTTTGAGTAGTTGTCCTTTGTAACAGACTGGAATCCCTGAAGCAGTTTTTCGCACCAAAAGGATGCAATGCCGCCTTCTTGTCCTCTAGCAATCGAGGAACCTTGGATTCATCCCAGCTATTCTCCATCTTCTCTAACTCACTCCCAAATAAAAGAGAATCCCAAAGTGTAATCTTATGAGATTGGATTTGGAAATAGTGTCTACTGACCAATTTCGCAACCAGAAGTGGCGTCTAGCCGTTATCACAGAAGCTACCCCTCTTTCGTCTATCTGCACCAAATCACAGCCTGCATCAGCTAAGAATGCAGCTCCCGATCCATCACTGATCTTCCACTGGACCCCACTCCTTGTGTCTTCAGAGAGATGCAAACCAGTTCAAGCCACCAGGCATTTACATTTATTAAAATTTCTGAATCACCTAACACAAAAGGCCTAGGCGATGAACAACTTTACATACATAATCATAACAAAGAAGCAATTTGCAACTTTATTGCCAAGGCCCCAAAGACCTGTTTAAGGATAGCCTCCCATCCTGAGCATCTTTTGGTGCTGCCCCTCCCTTCCACCGAAATAGTGGTTCATTTGGTAACAGCGTACATCAAAGCATTCACCTTTGAGAAATGGAACTCTTCCTTTGCCTCCAGGTCCAAGGGATACAAACCTGCCAAAGCATGCCCCCCTTCAAAACTTATCTCCGGGACATTCTACTCAAGGTCAATTAACCCTTGAATTGGATCCATGAGGGGAAAGAAATAGGATGCCTTGTGTAAAGTGACCAATATGGGCTCTTTCTTTTATAAGCCCGTAGCTTCACTCCCATCCACATAGAGCGTCTTTAGGGTCCAAGTCAACCAATTCTGCAACTCATCTTTGTGAAAAGTAACCGGGATAGAGTCTGATGTGGTTCCAAATTAAGTGGAATTTCTCCCTCTTTCAGAGGAGAGAAAAAGTCCCCATCAGAATCATCCAACTTATGATCCACATCTGAACATCTCCAGGGACAGCCTCCCTGCAGCATTTTCCCATGGCGGCATTTGCCCACAGTGGCTAATAAGTGAGAGGCCCGTTCACCTGACCACTCCTAGCAGGTTGCTTTGCCTTTGCTAGACGCCCAATTCAGAAAGATCTGCAGGCCCTGGAAAGATTCCACCCAGGAGGAGAATGGATCCTCTAGGTCCAAACCTGGCATGCTTGACCCCTCTCTCAGGGATGTCTCTGCCACTGGGAACAAAGGGGGGGGGGGGGAGGAGTGGTAACTGACTGCCATGTCACCTCCCACTCCACTCCCCTCTAGAGTCACCACAGGCCAAGGGGATGTTCCAACGTTAGCAAGATCTATAATAATCAAACCGCCTAAGCATCTAAGCAGCGCTGACAGAGGCGTAAAGAAAGCAATGGCTGGACTGCCCTTATATGGCAACCTTCACAGACAGTAAGGAGTTCAGACCTTTTCGTCCCTAGTGCCATAGTTTTCCTGATTTCGGCTCTAGGTGGCCGCCTGCACACACTCCAAGGGCGCCCGGGTGTACCTGCGCAAATACATGCTCAAAACCAGGTTGCTGTCATACGCGCACAAGCACCCACGCACATGCAAGGACACTGCCACACAGTGGGAATGCACGTACTTTTAATCAGGAAGGAATAAAAATCTGCCACCACAGCCTGACTAAACCAAGCCTGAGAAGCAGGGCCTAGCCAAAAGCTACTCAACTCACCAAGCCACCTCCACTCATCATTAACTGCCCAGAGAAGTGAGAGGGGAAAGAAGGACTAAAAGATGCAGAGGAAAATGCCAAGGAAAGGACCCAGTAAGCGGAAAAAAAAAAAAAAAAAAGAGGGGCCTAAAACTTCCCTACCTTTGTTTTGTTTTTTTAATCTGCTCTCAGCCAGGGTGGCTTAGAGCATGATCAGATCAACAGCTATGGGGGGAGAGGGAACAAGCCTTCACTGCTAAGCTCTCCATCTTCCTCATTTCTAGGTCAGGGGGGGGAGAAAAGGGCACAAGCCTTCACTACCAAGTACTCCATCCTCTTTTCTGCTTTTTTGGTGTGGCTTCCAGACTTAAAAGTGCTTATCTGTGTGAGGGACCAAACTGGTCTCACCTCAGGAGCTCAAGCAGCACATCTGAATCATCTACTAATTTTCTAACTTCAGTTTGTTTGGGGTTTGGAAAAATTTTTGTTTGTTTTTAACTTCAAGTAAGCCCCACAAGAGAGATGCATGCCCACCATCTGTTGGAGACAGAATATTGGCAGCCTGAAATTGGGGCAGGCCTACATGTCAGTGACATCAGAGAGTCAGCTTTATTCCATCTGCTGGTAGGAGTTCATAACCCACTGGTATGGACTGGCTTGCATGAGTGCAGAGGAAATGCAGAATAGTTCTGTGTGGCTCCATGTCTGGCGGTATATCATGTTTCTCCAAGTCTACTTCTGCTAAGTCACCCAGAGAAGAAGCAGTCTCTCCAAGACAGTGCTATCCTCCTCTTCTACTATCCAATCCCACCCCTGAGTGGGCAGTCTTCAGTGTTTCTTGCTCCTTGGGGAGGGTGGCCTCGGCTGAATTTTTTTTTTTATCTTGACCTCAGACATCTTTCTTCCTGAGCTCTGCAAAAAGTCTGCAGACCTTTAAAAAATTCCACCCAAGAACCCGACTCCAGATCCATTCCCAGCATCATATGATTAGATACAGCAATCTCAGACCCCAAGCCTTCAGCTCCTGTTGAAATAAGCAAAGGGATGGAGAGCTCCTCCCCTTCCTTGGGTGTCTCCCTCAGCTGGCCTCTCCATCCTGGAGGAAGAGGCACCTGCAGCAGTAAAATCTGTTGCTGGCAATTCCTCTTGAGACTCCCAATACTTTTGGCACAAACCGAGTAAAAGAGAGAGGACAGGATTGGTGGTATATAGCGGCAATGCAAATGGGAAACCTCTTCCCACGCTTGCTGCCCGACAACATGACAAACACGAAGCTGCTGAAAAACAAAAATAGCGCTGTCTCAGCTGCGCAAGAAGCGCATGAACTGTGCCTGCAAAAAAAAAAAGTGTAGCATGAAAAAACCAGTTGACCTGATATCACCTGCCCTCTCCCGAGGAATTTGCTGACACTGCCAGTCCTGGAGGCGCTTACAGTCCTTAATCGCGCCTCCAGAATGAAAAAATGATTTTTTTTTTTTAATTCTTCAAACACCGCTGCCAACCGAGAGGAGAAAAGATGTCCCACCTCAGCTGGAAGCAACTTGAGTTTGTGGGGGAGGGGGCTAAAAGCCTTCACCACCGAGCTCCTCAAAACTGGCTCAAAGACAGATTGTTCAACTGAAGGAGGGAGGCAGGCTATCACCTCAGGAGACATCCGTCACCTGTCCATGCCTGACAGGCCTATCTACATCCACAGAAGGTATGCATGTCCACTAGAGACTGAGAATACTGGCAGGCTGATTTTTAGAACAGGTCTATATATACAAGCTGTCGCTCAGCGAGTAAGTGATCTCCAGCTCCATCTGTTGGCAGGACTGCATAACTCACTTGTGTGGACTGTCCTGCCTAGACGAAAAGGAATAAACATTTGTGTCACCAAGACAGCGCCAGAGAAACCAGAATAGCCTGTTCTTGCAGTAGATTCAGTATGTAATAATCATTTCTGGCTGTAGAGGTCAGGGAATGAAGGGACATGCAGCAGGACTCCTGCTCTGGGAGAACCAGTTCCTGAACCAGGAACAGTGAGTAAGGAGGGATTAATTCTTAGCAGCAAAATAAGTGGGGATGGTACAAGGTAGAGGAAAGGGCAACTTGGTGTCTTTCAGCTTTGCACACGCCACTTTCAGCTTTGCACACGCCACCTGGACTAATACTGACAAAAATATTGCTGGAGTCCATTGAGCTTCAATTATGGAAATGTACTGAGTCACACCTACCCCATACAGAGTTGGTAAAGCATCCCAAGGACTTTTAAACGTTGCAGTTGTACTACATATTATACTGAACCTCACATAAGAATGCAGTTTGCACCCTACTCTGGTAGTCTAATAGTTCACAACCCAGACTAAAGCACTCCATTACTGCCCAGGAAAGAATTTCTGAAATTCAGACTACATTCTCACCACTGAATGTTACCTGATGAGCAACAGGATGGTCACTGACAATTACATCCTGGCTTTTCACAACTGCACTGGTTGCACAGTAGCAAGGCATGCTCTGTGGGCACTGATTTTTAAACTGAGAGCCAATGAATGAGAGAAAGCCTTCCAATAAAATTACATTTGAGCTAGAGAAATAGTTACCTGCAATTTCTATAGGGGAAAAAAGGTTTCCTTCTAGATCCCCAAACACAAACAAATAAGCACTACCCTCTAGGCTTCAGGCCTTCCAATTTCCCTTGTATATGACCAATGAATCATCTCTGAAACTTGCACCATGGCAAGGCAGCAGAAAAGGGAACAGAAACAGCACCCCAGGCAAAGTATGGGGCAGGCATCAGGGGTCCACAAGGTACCACCAGAGTGGCCAGACTAGGATGCAAATACTTTCACTATTGATCATTTGGAAGACCTATCTTGCCTGCAAACAAAGCATCAAGCTTAGGTGGCCATCCTGAACATGTCATGATTAGCAGGGACTGTACAGAGAGGAGAGAAAGAGGTCAACATTTAATAGATATTAATCTCCTTTGGAGATGTAACCAACACTCTGCTATTGCTCTCTTTTCATATTTCAGGGCAGAATATGGGTTAGAAGACCTGCCGCCACCAGATCACTGAAGAGATGTAAACAATGAAAATGCTCCTCCCTAAACACACACATACCCCCTTCATTCAATTAAAAAAAAATTCATAGGCAAAGAATGGAGAAAAGTATTTTTTTGAATAAGGCCCACAGTTACTCAACTGGCCCAGAAGAAATGCAATCACATATTTGGTCAAGTTCCAAGGAACAGAGAAAGGAAAGGAGCTAGACAAGGAAACAAATCAACACTGGAACAAAGACAAAGAGAGAAACTGAGTGGGGGGGGAGCCATACCTCTTTCCTCTCACATCCAGCACAACTTATTAAGAGTGTTCCTGATCGCTCCTGATTTAGATTGTCCCTTGAACACCCCCCCCCCCAGAAGAGGAGGGTGTTCCCCCAGAACACCCCCCCCCCCAGAAGGGGTGGGGGGGGGCCAACATACAGCAACAATGCTCCCGCACTCTTTCCTTTTCAAGAATAAAAATTACTTAAATTTGTCCTAGCTAAGGAAACTAGCAAGTATCTCATCATCTCTTCAAATACTTGTACTGGATGGGAAGTAAACAAAGAGTTCTGGCTTCTGGCCTAAGCAACCACAGACCGGAGGCCTCCCAACCTTAATCCTTACAAGCACAGGATTCCTGTATATCCAGGTCACCAGAAACAAACCTAAAGTTGGATATAATTGAAGAGGGTGAGGCACACCAGAGACTGTGTGCGCGTGTGTGGTGGGGATGAAATGAATCTTCAAACCTTAAACTTCAAATGTAAACAAGTTTTTGAGGGTGGGGGGAAAAAAAAATATATATATATATGGGTGCAATGATCTAGTTGAATCACAAGGGAAATGCACGTATCTAAAGATTTGAGTCAATGGGCAGATCTAGGGGTCAGAATTACTTTTCTCACTGCATTGCTGAATTGTCTACATATGCAGACTGTGGTTGTTTGGCCTTCCTTCAGTTTACCATGTAGACAAAGCTATAAAGCGCAGTCAAGGTAAAGTTGGACCTGGTGGCCTTGCAACAACCTTTTCAACCTAACCCAATTACATAGCTATATAATCTTATTTCTCCACTGGGGCTGTTTCCCCAAGAAAGCAATACAGGAGTTTGGAGCAACAATGGTCTACTTTCTGTAGCAATAAAAGGTGCCTCAGGCCTCTATCCTAAGATGGGGTGCTACACTATAAGCCCAGGAAAACAGCTCAGTATAGACAAAGAAACCTTGGAAACCATGCACTATCTGTGCTTGGGTAAAAGGCCTGCATGACTAAGAAAGCAAACAGCAAGTGATGTTTTGCTCTCATTTACTCAGTGGGTATCATAAGAGCAGCACTTCTAAAGCATGTGTAATGGAGCAAGTAAAGTTTGTGCAAAGGATGTGCATAATAGGTTTTATGGGTGTGTCCGACTACATTAGCTTTGATAACCATGGACCTCTGCTGTGATTCCCCAGCATATCCAAATACAGAGAACCTCAGAGCTACCACGAAGCCCACAGGTATAAAAAGAGTAAAGCATGCCTCTCTAGGGACCAGGTACAAAAGGCATTTCTCCCACTGATGCACAATAAGAGAAAGCCCTTAGCACATTTGACTCCCACCAGACCACCTTTAATAACATTCCTTACAACTGTACTTGTGTTCACAGAAGCAATAGTAGCAGATGCTGAGTAAGCAAGGTGCTCCATGGTGCATCAATGTCAAACTAACCAGTGCCAGCCTGCATTTAACAGAATAATTGTAAAGGGCATACTAACCACAGGTGGTCTGATCTTGCAGATCCCAGATTTCTCCGCAATGGGCCTGATTTTCGCAATGTATCCCAAGGGGTCTTTAAACTCTTCCCATGTGGGCTCAAAGACAGGGCATTCAGGGGGCGGAACCCAGTCTTCTGACTCCATTGCTTATTCTTAACGATTATCCTAAAGGGAAGGAAAAGCAATGGCCTTAGGTGAAGGGAATCCTTCCCAAGGGTAAAGCTTGTTCGATAATCCCCAACAGGAGTTAGTCCCCAGGTGGTTTCCCAGGCATCTTTCCCCACCTCCGATTGCTGGAACTGATCAGAGGCAGTGGTTAAGAATTTAAAATGGTGGTAGCAAAATCCCCAAGATCTCTAGGAATGGAGGTGCTAGCTCATGTCCGGGGGAGGGGACAATCAAAAAATCTGAGGGGTGAGAAATGAGCTGGTCCTAGGTTTTAGAAGCAGCCAGGAGTCCTCATCGCTTTTGAAATCCCAGAGACGGGTCATAAATAGCACAAACTTCCCTTCCCCCCACTGTGGCTAAAGGTCCCACGACAAGGCCCAGGCCTCTTATCGACACTCGTTTTCCTTTCTTGGTAACTCTCAGAAGCAGTGAATGGGGCCGTTCAGAGGTTTTGAGGAGTAGCTGTCCCCGGCACACGGGGGCTCCAAGCAATCTCTCGCGGGCTCTTCGTCAGCGTCGCTTTCTGGGATCTCCAATGCCAGGCTCAGCCGATCTCAGGCTGTCTCTTGCCGAGTTTCCCTGTTCACGCGTCTCTCGGTCACAGTATAACAAGTCTCAAGGGTCTCCCTAGGCAGAATGTCTCTGGGGCTGGGTCCAGCAGCTATTAAGGAATTCCAGGTTTGGTCCAGCACGTCCAGTCTTTCACCCTGTGAGACAAGTTCTAAGGAAATCTTACACTCCCTTCCTCTCATTCACTGGTACTGTAAGTTTCTTAAAGTATGGGTCTCTCTCTCTCTCTCCCCCTCCCTCTCCGTCTCGGTCTCTGTCAGCGTGTAGGAGTTTCAGTATCTTTTGGTGTTTCTTGTTGGGAATCCTTCAATCGCTCTCTCCAAGTCTGAGGGTCTCTTAATGTCTCCAGTACCGCGGGTCACTCCTTTTCTGCGGATGGAGCTCTCTCGGTATTTCTTGCTGGGAATTTCTCTCGGGCTGTGGGTCACACTCTTTAGTGAATTAATCGCAATTTCTATCGGTTCCGCGCATCATACTCTTGGCAAAGGAATGGTAAGATAAATCGGTCGGTTTCTCACTCCCTCCTCCCCTCTCTCACAGGAACCAGAGTCGCCGCCATCTTTGAGTCTATTCACACGTCCTCCCCTACCGGAGGCTCCGACCTGAATTCTTCCGCGCAAAGAGTTCCCCTCGCTCTTCGCGGGACCTGACTCGCATACGGCCACCGAAGCCGCCGGTCCAGTCAGGGAGAGCAGGTTAGGAACCGTGGAAATATTATTAGAGGCTTAGAAGGGGAAATAAAGCAAGAAGGACAAACTGCGGAAGAACACGGTAATAAATTACAAACAGTTTGAATACCGGCCCTTCTTTTGCCCGTCCAGTCGCACGTTTAAAGCTCCATTCTGCGCATGCGCCCTCCAAGGAAACGACGGGGAGGAAGGGGGGAAACCGGAAGCGGCTCCCAATGAGAGGGCGGGACCAAAACTTCCGCTCATGAGGAAAGTGACATCATGTTATCTCTGTGATTAGGCAAGAAGACCTAGGTGGCCATTTTTGATCGGGGCAGAAAAGAAAGCACCACCATACAACCAAAGATGCTAGTAAAAATAAAAATCAGGAATTGCAAGTCTATAAGCAGTTGCCACAGCCATATAATCACTGGAAAATACCCACTGAAAGTCATAAAATTATTTCTTTGGGAGTGACACAGTGATTTGAGAAATCATAGTAATAAACCATTAACAGCTTGTCCCTGACGCAATTTTAGACTCTTTACAGTTGATTTTAAGTGGTAAAAGCAAAGATTACAGCTACCACACAAAATCCAGCTAGAAGGACCACAGCTCACATGGCCTACACCAGGGGTTGGCAACTTCAGTCTTCGAGTGCCACAAACACCTGGTTTTCAGGATAGCCCAATGAATATGCATGAAGTACATTTGCAAGCACTGCCTCAATTGTACGCAAGTCTATCTCAGGCATATTCATTGTGGCTATCCTGAAACATATCTGTGGCACTCCAGAGCCAGTTACCTGCCCTTGGCCTACACTTTGATTTAGGGTGACTGGCACTGGAACACAGAAGTTGCCAACCCCTGATGTAGGTCATGTGAGCTGAGGTCCTTGTAGCTGGATTTTGTATGGTAGCCGTAATCTTTGCTTTTACCACTTAAAATCAACCATAAAGGATCTAAAATGCGTCAGAGGGTATTTTTCAGTGATTATATGGCTGTGGTAACTGCTACAGAATTTGTTGCTCCTGTGGATTCACAGGAAAGATAACCAGAGATCCTGCTGCTGCCACTATTTATATAGCACTACTAACGTATACAGCGCTAACCTGATACACATAAGCAAAAGTCATTGTTACATTAAACTTACAATCTAGTCAAAATACACAGATAAAACACATAAGAGATTTCAGGAAATGTATTTATTAAAGAAGTCAACAAGACTGTAATCAGGAACAGCCAAAGGTTAAGCGTAAAGGAAGCAGCCCTTGGGCCATTCAGTGAGTCCTTTTGGACTGGTTGGAGGTGGATGTGTGAACCCTTTGGGCCGGTGCTGGAAGGAAAATGTCCAGTCTGCAAGCAGGCCTGCATCAGTCAGCTGATTGGTGGTGAGCTACAATCCAGACCAAAGGAAGGTGAAATCTGAAAAGCAGGCAGGGGTTGAGGCAGACAGCAGGCAATGTGAGATCAACAAGCTGACATCAAGGCAGGCGGCAGGCAAGGCAAGATGAGGAACAGACTGGGTCAGGACAGAAGGCAAGAATGTAGCAGGTGTTTTCCAGGATGTTTAGTCACACTAATGGATGATATCATCTGACGACGCTGAGTCAGGTACTAATCTCTCAAGCTGATCTTCTAGAACTTTTCTGAGCTTGCATGGTGTCTTTGCGCCAAAAGTGACTGCATAACCTCACCCATTTTCCCTCAATCACAGCTGAAAACAAGAGGTGAGAACAGGTAAGGAACAATAACAACAAAAACATGAACAAGAACAAAAGACCTTCCGAGGGTGGGGGGGGGGGGGGGGAGTTTGACCTCAACTTGCTTTTTCTGTGGACAAGCTTGACTACAATCATATTACAGGGATTCCCCAGCTGAGAAGGAATCAAGAGCAAAATGTCAAGAGAAAACAAAACGCAGAACAGTCTGTGTACAGTACAGTAAGGTGTGCCCACAGTCTCCAGGGAGAAGCTCTGGGTGCTGCCCTCTCTCTTTATTATTTTTTTTTGTAGGGGAAAAGGATACAGTCATGAGGCCATCTGAAGTGCAGATTGACCAAAGGAACAGTCAGTGGAAGATTCTGTATTCAACGAAGATATGAAGAGTAGACCACATGATCGCCTTACAAATGTCCAAAAGGGAAGCAGAATTATTGAAAGCAGACATGGAGGCCCATGCACAAACCTGATGCACCTTTATGTGGGAGGACAGAGGAGTGCCCACATTGGCATAGCAAAAAGAAATGCAGCTGGAGGTCCAACAGGAGATAGTCTGTTTAAGAACTTGCCCATCTGATCCATTCAAGTCATAGGAAATGAAAAGTTGAGACATAGTACATGAAGACTGAGTGCAGTGCAAATAAATGCACAAGGCATGGGTACAGTCCAATATGTGCAACTGAGTTGCTTCTGGCATCTCATGAGGAGGTGGAAAGAAGGAAGGCAAAACAATGGACTGGTTGATATGAAAAGAGGAAACCATCTTAGGAAGAAACTTTGGATATGTACTGGGAAAAACTTTGTCAGGGAAGAGCTGGAGATAGGGTGGAAAATGACCAGAGCCTGGAGCTCACTGACCTGATGTGCAGAGGTGACAGCTATCAAAAAAGCGACTTTCTAAGACAGGAGATGAAGGGCAGCAATATCCAGAGGGTCGAAAGGTGCCAGTGACAGATGATCAAGTACAAAGCTGAGCCGCCGGAGTTACCACCAGAAGCTGCAGATTGAAAAGTCTTTTCATACTCTGAGAAAACAAACTCGATTGAAAGACTGGCTTACCATTCACAAAGCGATGGAAGGCAAAGATGGCAAAGAGATGTATCTCAACTGAAATGCTCTTAAGTCCAGAGTACAACAGGAACAATAGATAGCGTAGTAAGGGTGGAACTGAGCAGGTTGCAGGGAGAAGCCCCTGATCTGCACACCAGAGAGAAAATTGCTTCCACTTGTAAGCATAGGATTCTGAGTCAAAGGCTGACAGGCTGCGAGCAAGACCTCCTGCAGATGCAATGGAAGCAGAAGGTCCCCTGTCAAGGTCCCTGGAGCAACCAGTCTGTGGGAAGATTGGGATGGATGAGAGAGCCTTTGTGTTGCAGGAGAAGGTCCTGGTGAGCTGGTAGACAGAAAGGAGGGTGAACCAACAAACAAAGAAGCCAGGGAAAACACAGCTGACAGGGCCAATATGGCACAATGAAAATCACCCGAGCATTGCTGTTGCGAATCTTCTGGATTTCCTTGGAAATGAGAGGGACAGAAGGAGAACTGTTCCCCACGGGATCAGAAACACGTCAGACGTTAGAGCTTAAGGTGATGGAAGCTTGGAGCAGAAGTGGGAAAGCTTGTGATTTATAGGAGAGGCGAACAGATCCACATCTGAGGTCCCCCACCGAATAAACAGGAGATGAACCATTTCCAGATGCATAGACTGTTAAGTTTGGCAGTCTGCAGGCTAATCCTGCTGACCTCTGCACTCACCACTCCAGCAGAGCCTGCCCTTCCAGCTTCCAATGCAGCACACTCTCCCTAGCACTTGCACAGTGGGCTGCCATGCTTCTACGTGGCAGGATGCCACCTACACACCATGCAGCAGGACATCATCATCCTCAGCTGGCCCTCTCTTACTGGGGCGTGTATGTACCCGACGACACTTTACTTAAAGGGCCCATGGGGGAAAAGGCTTAAGGCACTCTCTGAAGACATCACCACTTCGGTCCATAAAAGGCCTCTCCTGACATTGCTCCAATGCCTCGGCAACAGGTCTTCCATGCCCAGTAGGTGCCAAAGTTCTAGAAACTTTGGCAAAAGTGTTCCGTGATTGGGCTCCATCCTGATGATGTCACCCATATGTGAGGACTACCATCCTGCTTGTCCTGCGAGAAAAGGAGCAAATTGCTTATAGAATTTAGCAGTTAGGCCATCAGGAGCAGGCACCTTACCTGTTTTGAGAGTCTGGATAGCAAAGAGAATCTCTGGACTAGAAATCTCTCTATCCAGCTCAGTTCACATATCCACTAACAAGACCAGGAGAAAGATATCATGGATATAACTCTCAACCATCTCAGAGGAAATGCAAGCATCTGCCCTGTATAAATTCCGATAGAACTGAAGAAATCTCTTCTGAATATCAGAATTACTAGTAAGAATGGTGCCAGATTCATCCTTAATTTTCAAAACATGATTTTGAAAATAAATTTTCTTTAATTTGTTAGCCAACAGCTTCCCCGCCTGTTCTCCCCCTTCAAAAAATTCCCGTTTAGCAATCTCCATCATGTGCACCAACTTAGCTTCCTCATGTCCCCGTAAATCTTCACAAGCAGGAGATAGCAAAGATAACTTTTTTAAAGCCTTCAGATTGGTGCTTCTGAGACAAATAATGAATTTCTTGGCGTAAAGCCTGGCACTCCTGCTCCCTCTGCTTCTTTAAGAGGAAGTTCTGGAGATTAAGAGGCTGTCTACAAAGGCCTTTAGACAATCCCAAACTATTTATTTATTTATTTATTTTATTTATTTAAATCTTTTCTATACCGTCGTTAAGGTGGGTACCGTCACAATGGTTTACAATAAGGCACATAAAGTAATGATACTAAAATCTGTCAGTTTACATAGGAGCCATAAGGTTTGGTAACATAGTTTGTGATCAATGTTAATTGATAAATGTGATAATTCATGTCTGGGTCTCTATCATTTTCGAGTATAACACTAGTTTTATAATTGTAACTTATCGTTTAGTGATGGGCTATCTATTATAAACTACACACTTAGTGAATACTGTAGTGTGTTTGGGTGTTCAATTGTTCGTACCTTGCACTTCCCTGGCTTCTATTCTCCCTTATCTTTTTTAAAAGCTTGTTTAAAGAGCCAGGTTTTAAATTTTTTTTAAAGGCTTTGCTGTCTCTTTGTAATCTTAACTCCAAGGGCACGGAGTTCCCCATAGTATGGGTCCTGCGAAGAATAATGCCCTTTCTCTTACTTGTGTTAGTCTTGCTTGCTGTTTTGAGTGATGGAATAGTTAGGAGTGCTTTGTTGGCTGACCTTAGGTTTCTGTTAGGGATGTATTCGCGAAGGGCTGTGTTAAGCCAGTCTGCGTTTTCGTTGTGTATTAGTTTATGTATGGTGCATAGTGTTTTGTATTGTATTCTTTGTTCAATGGGAAGCCAGTGTAACTCAGCCAGTGTTTCGGTGATGTGTTCTCTTTTACTTATGCCAGTTAAAACTCTTGCAGCCGTGTTTTGCAAAATTTGTAGTGGTCTTAGTGAGGTGTATGGTAGGCCTAGTAGAAGGGCATTACAATAATCTGTGCTTGCAAATATCAACGCTTGTAGTACTGATCGAAAGTTGGCAGTTGTTAGAAGTGGTTTTAGTCTTTTGAGAACCATTAGTTTGGCGTATCCTTCCTTAACTTTTAGAGATATGTGTTGTTTTAAGCTTAGTTCTGTGTCAATTATTACTCCTAGATTCCGTACTTTCTCTGCTAGTGTTATTTGTTGGTTGTTATTGAGTGTGATTTGGCTCTGTGTGATCTCCATATTTTTTCGTTCTAAATGGAGAGGAATCACCAGTATCATTCCTAAGCAGGAAATCATGAATATTGGCCGACAATGTACTATTATAATCGGTATCTAATAATAGGGAGTCATTCAGCTGCCAGAATCTTGTCCCCCTGTCATAGTAATCAAAAACAATATCCACCCACACTGGAGCATGGTCTGAGCAGATTATAGATTCTATGCCCAGACGAGTCACTTTAGCGAAAATAGACTTGTCCAACAGAAAATAGTCTATTCTTGAGTGAGAGTCATGGGGATGAGAATAAAAAGTGTAGGAACAGGAAGAAGGATAAAATGCCCTCCAAACATCAATCAGGTGCCATTCCTCCATGAGGTCCTTAAGTTTATCTCTGTGAGAAGGGGCTACAGAAGTGAATCCCTGAGAGGTATCCAAGGCAGGTGATCTAGCCAGATTGAAATCTCCTCCAAGGATTAAGATCCCAAAGCAGGATGTAAGCAATAACTGATGTAATTTATCAAAGAACAACTTCTGGTCTTTGTTGGTGTCACCACTCACGATCAGCAGGGTCCCAGCTCCTCGGCATTTCCAGCGCATGGCGTCATCGGGTGGCAGCAGCGTTCCACTACGGGACTCAGGCCAAGACTCCACCCCCTTTAAGCGCATCATCTCCGAAAGTCCGGCGAATTGCGCGGAAGAACCTCAGTACTTAAAGCCCTGATTTCAGTATAACCTTGCCTCAGCTACAGGCTTCTTGTACTGGTGTGTTTTGGATTCTGTTGCCTTACTTCCTGCCTCGACCTGGACCGGAATTGATTACTCTTGACTTGCTACCTGCCTCGACCCGGACCGGACTTGATTACTCTTGTATTGCTCCCTGCCTCGACCCGGACCGGACTTGACTACTCTTGCCTTGCTGCCTGCCTCGACCCAGACCGGACTTGACTACTCTTGCTTTGCTGCCTACCTCGACCCGGACTGGACTTGGATACTCTTGCCTAGCTGTCTGCCTCGACCCGGACCGGACTTGGATACTCTTGCCTAGCTGCCTGCCCCGACCCGGACCGGACTTGGACTTCTGCTTCACTGAGGTAAGACTGTTATCCATCAAGGATTCACTAAATCGTAACAGTTAGCTGAGGCCATGGATCCCGTGAATTTAACAGCCCTACAGGCCATTCCCGGGTTAACTTCTCGCATCCAGCAGCAGCAGGGGGAGCTGAATCAGGTCACAGGAGTACTGGAGAGACTAGTCGCAAGAATGGACGCATTCTCAGTCTCGAATTTGGCCACTCCAACTCCTCCTCCCATAGTACGTCTGACTCCACCCCCACGATTCAATGGGAATCCGCAGTTATGTCGGGGATTTATCAACCAGTGTCGTATGCATTTCTCTCTCCAACCTGCAATCTTCACTACAGACAGAACCAAGGTCACATTTATTTTGTCACTATTGGAAGGACCAGCCTTGGCATGGGCCTCTCCTTTTTGGGAGTGAGAGGATCCACTCTTGGACAATCTAACGCAATTCCTAAGAGATTTCGCCTAATTTTCGATGAACCGGGCCGTTCTACGTCTGCTGCAGCAGAGTTACTTCAAATAAGACAAGGGTCCCGTTCAGTGGGAGAGTATGCGGTTCAGTTTCGTACCTTAGCCGCGGAATTACATTGGGGAGAGGATAGTCTCACGGCCATTTTTCGACAAGGACTTTCTGAAATCATTAAAGATCAACTGGCAGGACGTGAGATACCTGACAGTTTGGAGGAATTAATTCGTCTGGCTATTCGTTTGGATCTTAGAGTTCAGGAACGCTCGAGAGAGAGAGGCATGCTGCGACGACCAGTACGCCTGGCGCCGACCTTTCAACAACCTATGACGAGTCCCCGGGTTGTTGAACATCCAGTAGCATCTGAGGAACCCATGCAAATTGACCGGTGTCATATAACTCCTCAGGAACGGCAATGACGGAGATTGAATAACCTATGTGTCACGAGGGTTAAGTGGAACCTGGGTCGACCCCGCTTACCTTGAGTCTGGGAGGCACAGGAACAGAAGATCCTACAGTCCAGGTCGGAGACGGTGGCACGCAGAAGAATCCAAGGCTCAGTCCGGGTCAAGGCAGGCAGCAAACAGAATAATCCAAAGTAGCAGTCCAGGTCAAGGCAGGCAGCAAACAGAATAATCCAATGCTCAGTCCGGGTCAAGGCAGGCAGCAAACAGAATAATCCAAAGTAGCAGTCCAGGTCAAGGCAGGCAGCAAACAGAATAATCCAATGCTCAGTCCGGGTCAAGGCAGGCAGCAAACAGAGTAAACCGATGAAAGAGTCCAGGTCGGGGCAGGCAGCAGACAGGAGTACCAGAGCAAACCAGATCCAGGAAACAGGGAGCAGACAGGAATCCAAAAAGGCAGACCAAGGTCAGGGCAGGCAGCTGGCAGAGGAATCCACGAAGCAGTCCGGGTCAAGAGCTGTAGCGACAGGCAGGGCAGAGACAAAAAACTCACCAAAGCGCACTGTGGCCGAAGCGAAGGGCTCAGCAGGGAGCTCTGTTTAAATGCAATCTATTCCCGCGCAAACCGCGACTGGCCGGCGTCTGACGTCAGGGGGCGTGTCCATGGCGCGTAGTAGCGCGAGATTTGCCCGCGGCATCAGCCCTGACCACGGACGTTCCCGGGACACGTCGGGCCCGTGCAGAGGGAAGACGCGCCGCCGGCGCCACGGGAACAGCGGGGACGGAGGTAGAACCCCGCCGACCCCGGGGGACAGCCCTGCCGACCCGGGAAACGGTAACAGTACCCCCCCTGCAAGGGCCCCCTCCCTGCCTCTGCGGACCGGGCTTAAGAGGGAATCGAAGGTGAAAGCGCTGAAGCAATCGGGGAGCATGCACATGGCCCGCAGGTTCCCACGTGTTTTCTTCTGGACCAAAGTGTTTCCAAGAGATCAAATATTGTAACTGCCCCTTCACTTTCCTAGAATCCAGGATGTCCTGTACCTCAAATTGATCATCACTTTGAACTATCTTGGAATTGACCGTACGCTTCCTATGTGGCCAAGTCATGACAGCAGGTTTCAGTAAGGAGATATGGAAAGCATTGTGGATACGTAAGGACGGAGGCAAACGTAGTCTGTAGGAGACAGAGTTTATCCGTTTCTCAATGGGGAAAGGTCCAATGAAGCGAGGAGCAAATTTCGCGGAGGGTAAACGTAGTCGCAGATTGCGAGTGCTCAACCAGACGGAATCTCCAACCTGAAGAGAGGGAGCCATGCACCGTCCCTTATCCGCTTGGGTTTTCATCTTGGCCGCGTTCCGGAGCAACAAGGCCCTAGTCTCCGTCCAAAGACTGGACATGGATGCAATGGCAGCGTTGACCGCAGGACAGTTGGAGGACTCTTCAATAGGCAAAGGAAGACGAGGATGCCTACCAAACACCACAAAAAAAGGGGACTTCCCAGTGGCCTGAGACGGGAGATTGTTGTGGCACATTTCGGCCCAAACCAGAAGAGATGCCCAATTATCCTGTCTTTGATTAACGTAGGCACGCAGAAAAGTCTTTAAAGATTGATTCGTCCGTTCAGTGAGACCATTGGACTGGGGATGGTAGGCAGATGAGAAGGCAAGCTTGACCTGAAGAAGTTTGCATAAATTAGTCCAAAATGAGGCAGTAAACTGTACCCCCCTGTCAGAAACAATACTGATGGGAAGACCGTGAAAGCGGAAGATGTGTTGAATAAAAAGGCGGGCTAACTGGGAGGCAGAGGGTAGTCCAGGTAGGGGAATGAAATGCGCCATCCGGGAGAAACGGTCTACTACAACCCAAATAACAGTATTACCCTCAGAGACTGGCAGATCCGTAATGAAATCCGTAGCCACATGAGTCCACGGGGAAGCAGGAATGGGTAGAGGTTGCAACAAACCGAAGGGTTTTCGTCTGGGAGTCTTCTGTGCTGCACAAACGGGACAGGAATCCACATACCGTTTGACATCCTTCTCCCAGCGAGGCCACCAATAGTGTCGGGAGAGGAGATGCTTGGTCCGGGCAATCCCGGGATGACCAGCTAAACGGGCATCGTGAGCCCAGTGAAGGACCCGGGGGCGCAGGCGTTTAGGAACCACGGTCCTCCCCAACGGGACAGTAAAGGTGGCGGCTATCTGAACGCGAGCTGGATCTATGATATAGCGAGGCGGGTCCGGAGTCTCATCCAGATCAAAACTGCGGGAGAGCGCGTCGGCCCGAACATTCTTGGAGGCCGGTCGAAAATGGAGGACAAAATCGAAACGGCTGAAGAAAAGCGCCCATCTGGCCTGTCGTGGGTTCAGGCGCTGAGCCGTAGCCAGATACGCCAGATTTTTGTGATCCGTGTAGATCGTAACTGTGTGCCGAGCGCCCTCTAGAAGATGACGCCATTCTTCCAGAGCTAGCTTAATGGCGAGAAGCTCACGATCCCGATGGTGTAGTTCTTCTCTGCAGGGGAAAATTTCTTGGAGAAGAACGCGCAGGTCATCAAGCGGTTGTCGTCGGTTGCTTGCAGAAGAACCGCCCCGACCCCTACTGCGGAAGCATCGACCTCTAGAATAAATGGCCTGGTGGAGTCGGGGCGCCGGAGGCATAAATCCTTAGTGAATTCGTGCTTGAGTTGAAGAAAGGCCTGTACTGCTGCAGCCGGCCACGTATGTGTCGGAGCTCCCTTTTTGGTAAGCATCGTGAGGGGGGCAACCAACGAAGAAAAGTTGGGGATAAATTGTCTGTAATAATTAGAAAAGCCCAAGAACCGTTGTAAGGCTTTCAAGCCCACAGGTTGAGGCCAAGTCAGAATGGCCTTCAGTTTATCGGGGTCCATGGATAGTCCTTTATTGGAGATGATATATCCCAGAAATGATAACTCGGGTACATGAAAAACACATTTCTCTAATTTAGCGAACAATTTATTGTCACGAAGACGTTGAAGCACCTGTCGAACATGAAGTAGATGTTGTTGCAAGGTCTCCGAAAAAATGAGAATGTCATCTAAGTAAACAATGACATGTGAGTACAACATATCCCGAAAAATGTCATTGATCATATCCTGAAAAACGGCTGGAGCGTTACATAAGCCAAACGGCATAACCCTGTATTCGTAGTGGCCGTCATGGGTGTTAAACGCCGTCTTCCATTCATCCCCTTCGCGAATTCTTATCAGGTTGTAAGCCCCACGTAAGTCCAGTTTAGAAAAAATTTGGGCTCCTTTAATGCGATCGAATAATTCAGAAATAAGCGGAATTGGATACTTATTCTTCCTCGTGATGCTATTGAGACCTCGATAGTCGATGCAGGGTCGTAACGACCCATCCTTCTTTTTGACAAAAAAGAACCCTGCTCCAGCAGGAGATGTAGATGGTCGAATAAACCCATTAGCTAAATTTTCCTTGATGTATTGCCGTAATGCCTCGGATTCCGGCTCTGACAGTGCATAAATCCTCCCTCTGGGTGGAATCTTGTCCGGAAGAAGATCTATGGCGCAATCATACGGTCTGTGAGGTGGCAGGGTCTCAGCTCGTTGTTTACTGAAAACATCCTGGAAGTCTTGATAGGGAGCAGGAATATTAGGAGAGAGTTGCGTAGTCTGGATGGAGGTTCTGTGGATAGACGTTAAACAGTTCTGAAAGCAAAAAGGACTCCAAGAGGTGAGTTGCAACGAAGCCCAGTCCACCAGGGGTTGATGAGTCCGTAACCAGGGTAGACCTAAAATGATTTGATTGACAGAAGATGGAAGTACATATAGCTGGATGCGTTCTTGATGCAAAACGCCAGTGGTAAGTAAAATGGGTTCGGTGATGTAGCAGATTCGCATACCTACAGAATGCCCGGAGACTGAAGTAACAGAGAGGGAAATGTCTAGAGGCTTGACCGGAATCTGGTAAGACTTAACCATTTGCTCCTGAATAAAATTACCTGCTGCTCCTGAATCAATGAATGCCTGGGCCGAATGTACTTGCTCATTAAATGAAATGGTAACAGGAAGGAGTAGTTGTGGAGAGGAGCCAGTGGGACCCAGGGAGGCCTCTCCTACCCGTCCTAGGTCCGAGAGTTTCCCGCCTTGTTGGGACATTTATTGACGAAATGGCCGGCGCCCGCACAATAGAGGCAGAGATTCTTGGTTCTCCTTCTGTGACGTTCCTCCGGCGTGAGGCGAACCCTATCAATCTGCATGGGTTCCTCAGTACAGCTCGAAGCCGCTGCAGCAGGTTGAACCGAAAGCGGCTGCTGAAAAGTGGGGGCTAGGCGAAAGGTCCTTCGGGAAGCAGCTCGCTCACGTGTTCTTTCCTGGAAACGCAAATCTAGTCGGATAGCCAGACGAATTAATCCCTCCAAGGTTTCAGGAGGGTCTCTGCCAGCAAGCTCATCCTTAATGTTCTCTGCTAGACCTTGTCGAAAAATTGCCAACAAACTATCCTCTCCCCAAGCGAGTTCAGAGGCTAATGTCCGGAACTGGATGGCGTATTCACCCACAGATCGAGATCCTTGCCTGATGTGAAGTAATTCATTAGCTGCTGAGTTAGAACGTCCGGGTTCGTCAAAAATAAGGCGAAATTCTTTTAAGAATCGCTCCAGGTTAGAGAGAAGGGGATCATCCCTCTCCCAAAGAGGAGAAGCCCAAGCCAGGGCGGGTCCCTCCAACAAGGAAAGAATAAAGGTAGTCCTGGTTTTGTCGTTGGGAAAGGAAGTGGGCTGTAATGAGAAGTGCATTCGACACTGATTAATGAATCCTCGACACAGTGTGGCAGTGCCATTAAAGCGAGGCGGAGGAGGAATCCGAATAGGTGTAGGACTTGCTGCAGTACTGGTTATAGGAATAGCCGGGGTATGGGCTAACGCATCCATTCGGGCCACCAGCCGATCTAAGACCCCTGTAACTTGGTCCAGTACCCCTTGCTGCTGTTGAATTCGGTTGGCCATCCCGGGAATTGCCTGGAGTGCGGCCAAGTCGACTGGTTCCATGGCTTCGGCCAACTGTCACGAGGGTTAAGTGGAACCTGGGTCGACCCCGCTTACCTTGAGTCTGGGAGGCACAGGAACAGAAGATCCTACAGTCCAGGTCGGAGACGGTGGCACGCAGAAGAATCCAAGGCTCAGTCCGGGTCAAGGCAGGCAGCAAACAGAATAATCCAAAGTAGCAGTCCAGGTCAAGGCAGGCAGCAAACAGAATAATCCAATGCTCAGTCCGGGTCAAGGCAGGCAGCAAACAGAATAATCCAAAGTAGCAGTCCAGGTCAAGGCAGGCAGCAAACAGAATAATCCAATGCTCAGTCCGGGTCAAGGCAGGCAGCAAACAGAGTAAACCGATGAAAGAGTCCAGGTCGGGGCAGGCAGCAGACAGGAGTACCAGAGCAAACCAGATCCAGGAAACAGGGAGCAGACAGGAATCCAAAAAGGCAGACCAAGGTCAGGGCAGGCAGCTGGCAGAGGAATCCACGAAGCAGTCCGGGTCAAGAGCTGTAGCGACAGGCAGGGCAGAGACAAAAAACTCACCAAAGCGCACTGTGGCCGAAGCGAAGGGCTCAGCAGGGAGCTCTGTTTAAATGCAATCTATTCCCGCGCAAACCGCGACTGGCCGGCGTCTGACGTCAGGGGGCGTGTCCATGGCGCGTAGTAGCGCGAGATTTGCCCGCGGCATCAGCCCTGACCACGGACGTTCCCGGGACACGTCGGGCCCGTGCAGAGGGAAGACGCGCCGCCGGCGCCACGGGAACAGCGGGGACGGAGGTAGAACCCCGCCGACCCCGGGGGACAGCCCTGCCGACCCGGGAAACGGTAACACTATGTTTATACTGTGCAGCTCCAGGACACTTTGCTAACAAATGCCCGAATAAGTCAGGAAACCTTCGGGCCTAGGCTTGGTGGGAGAGGCCTCCCTAGGTCCTATTACCCCCTCTCCACAGATTCTACTTCCGGTGGCCTTAAAGTTTGGACTAGAGACACTTCAATGTCAGGCCTTTATAGACTCTGGAGCCGCTGGCAATTTCATCAAGGAACAATTGGTTAACAAATTCCATATTCCCACCGAGACTCTCAAGACTCCTTTGGTAGTCTCATCTGTCTCGGGACAACCAATTGGAGAAAGAATTACTGCCAGGACCCAACCCATCAACATGATTCCTGGAGCCCTTCATCAAGAGAATATCCAGTTATTTATCTTACCTTCCTCAGTCAATCAGATTATTTTAGGACTACCCTGGTTGAGGCAACACCAACCTCACCTGGACTGGGGTAGTTTGCAACTGGTGAAATGGAGCCCCTACTGCCAATGCAACTGTCTATCGATGGTTCATCCACCCAACCTTATCACATCTGAGTCCACGACGATCCCAGCTGCCTTACCCAAGCAATATGCAGAATTTCTTGACGTCTTTAGCAAACAACAAGCTGAGGCTCTACCACCACATCGTTCCTACGATTGTGAAATCGAATTAATCCTGGGGAAGGAGCCTCCCAGGGAGAGAGTCTATACTCTATCTGAACCCGAATCAAGGGCAAGAGGATTTATTAAACCTTCCTCCTCTCCGGCGGGAGCAGGATTTTTTTTTGTTAAAAAGAAGGATGGATCATTACGGCCGTGTATCGACTATAGAGGACTAAATGCCATAACAAAGAAAAACCGATATCCGATTCCGCTAATATCAGAACTTTTTGATCGTCTAAAAGGAGCAAAGATTTTTTCGAAACTTGATCTGCGTGGAGCTTATAATTTAGTCCAAATCCAGAACAGGATGAATGGAAGAATGCCTTTAACACGCATGATGGACACTACGAGTATCGGGTCATGCCGTTCGGCCTATGTAATGCACCGGCAGTTTTTCAGAATATGATTAATGACATTTTTCGTGACCTACTATACTCCCATGTCATTGTTTACCTGGATGACATCCTAATTATTTCTAAAGATCTACAACAACACCAACTTCATGTCAAGCAAGTTCTACAACGTCTTCGAGACAACAAATTATTTGTGAAACTGGATAAATGTCTCTTCCATCAGAAGGAGTTACCATTCTTGGGATATATTGTTTCACAAGAAGGCTTAAGCCATTTTGGACTGGTCTCAACCCACTGGATTGAAGGCTTTACAGAGATTTTTGGGGTTTTCTAATTATTATCGACAATTCATTCCCGATTACTCTTCATTAGTAGCCCCCCTTACTGCCTTAACAAAGAAAAAAGCACCAATTCAGAACTGGCCCGTGGAAGCCATTCAGGCGTTTTAGCAGCTAAAACAAGAATTTATAAAAAGTCCGTGCCTTATACGACCTGACCCAGCTAAGCCTTTCATTGTAGAGGTAGATGCCTCAGCTGTAGGTGTTGGAGCTATTCTCTTACAACCCTCTGATTCTGGAACACTACAGACCTGTGCCTATTTTTCCAAAACATTTTCACCGGCGGGGAAGAATTACATCATAGGAGAACGGGAATTATTGGCGATCAAGGCAGCCCTGGAGGAATGGAGACATCTTCTAGAGGGGGCCAAGCATACTGTTCAGATCTATACGGACCACAAGAATCTCGCCTACCTATCGCAGGCTCAACATTTAAATCCCAGACAAGCTCGTTGGGCATTATTTTTCAGTCGGTTTGACTTTAAGATACATTTTCGGGCCGCTAAGAACGTTAGAGCAGATGCATTATCGCGAAGTTTTATTCCTGAAGATATTACAAAACTCAGCTGTCAGAATACTGACTGGTAAAAACAAAAGGGAACACATCACTCAAACACTGGCCGAATTACACTGGCTGCCAATAGAACAAAGAGTACAATATAAAACACTATGCACAATTCACAAACTGATTAACGAAGAAAAAGCAGACTGGTTAAACACAGCACTACGCTTACACGTCCCACAAAGAAATCTTAGATCAGCCAACAGAGCTCTACTAACCATCCCCTCAGTCAAGACAGCAAAACTTACCCAAGTTAGAGAACGAGCCCTTTCCTTAGCTGGACCAGCAGTATGGAACTCATTGCCACTCGAAACAAGATTACAAAGTGATTTAAAAAGCTTTAAAAAAAAGTTTAAAAACATGGCTTTTCAAAAAAGCATTCTACAATATGAATGGGGAACAAGAAATTTAAAGGAATAAGCGAATGAACATCTACACAAAGCTAAAGTCACCCTATTAGCATAATTGTATATCCATCATCATTATAGAATAATTTAAGAAACATGTAGTTTAAAGTTCAATTATTGTATGATTTCCTATTAATCATATAAAAGACAAGATCCAGATCTCACATTATATACCTTAGATTATGAAAATTGTTACCGTTAAATGTTTTGGCACTTTGTTAGTAAGAATTTAATCAAATACATATATGCGTGCCACCCTGTAAACCGTTGTGATGGTGCACTACTAAACGACAGTATAGAAAAGATTTTAAATAAATAAATAAATACTGTGGAACCATCTCATCATATAATCGATCCAGCCAGGATAATGGTGGCAGCCACCTTTACAGTTCCGGTGGGGAAAATGGTAGTACCTAAGAGACTTCAACAAAAAGTTCTTCAATGGGCTCATGATTCCCAGTTCGCAGGACATCCGGGGATCCATAGAACTAGAGACCTTGTTTCACGCTCTTATTGGTGGCCTAAATGGAGATCTGATGTGAAGAGTTATGTGGATTCCTGCGCTACTTGTGCTGCCCATATGATTCCCCGACAACGACCAGCTGGATTACTGCAACCACTACCTATTCCAAAGATACCCTGGTCACAGATTGCCACAGACTTTATAATCGACCTTCCTCCGTCAGAAGGAAATACTGTGATTTGGGTGGTCATTGACCGTTTTTCTAGAATGGCCCATTTTCTCCCTCTCCCCGGGCTACCCACCGCCTCAGAATTGGCTCAACTGTTTGTACGGCACATTTTCCGTATCCATGGCTTACCCTCTAGTATCGCGTCAGACAGGGAGGTGCAATTTACAGCGAAATTTTGGAGAAATTTATGCAAGAAACTTCAGATTAATTTAGAATTTTCGTCAGCCTACCATCCTCAGTCCAACGGGTTAACAGAACGCACCAATCAGTCTCTAAAAACCTTCTTACAATGCTATGTGAATCAAACTCACGATAACTGGGCATCCTTGTTACCCTGGGCCGAACTATCACATAATAACCATGTTACCCAAGCAAGTGGAACTTCACCTTTCTTTTTAGTATTTGGGAGACATCCACGGATTCCTCTTCCTATTGCCACACCCTCATCCTGTCCAGCTGTGGATAAAACGGTACAATCTATGACCAAACTCTGGGAGGAGACACGAAAATTGTTAAGACGAACGTCCAGTAGACTTAAAACCAAGGCCGACAAGAAGAGGAGAAAGGGTCCCTCCCTTCAACCAGGGGACTTGGTGTGGTTAAGAACTAGGAACCTTAGTCCTAAAATTTGCACCTAAATATGTGAGACCATTTCCTGTGATCAAACAAATTAACGAAGTTGCCTTTAAACTCCAGTTGCCTCCCACTCTTTGTATCCATAATGTGTTCCACAGCTCTTTACTAAAACCAGCAGTATTGTCCTGGCCTTCTAAAAGAATCAAGAAAATCACTCCCTCTTTGATACAGGACGACGCAACATATGAGATTAAGGAAATATTGGACTCCAGGAGACTTAGAGGGAGAATACAATATTTAATAGCATGGAAAAACTTTGGTCCCGAGGAAAATTCCTGGGAACCACGTGAGAATATCCAGGCATCTCGTTTACTTCGACGATTTCACCAAAAGTTTCCTCATAAACCTGGTCCGGGGAATGGGAGGAGAGAGCCTTGCGGGAGAGGTACTGTCACCACTCACGATCAGCAGGGTCCCAGCTCCTTGGCGTTTCCAGCGCATGGCGTCATCAGGCGGCAGCGGCATTCCACTACGGGACTCGGGCCGAGACTCCACCCCCTTTAAGTGCGTCATCTCCGGAAGTCCGGCGAATTGCGCGGGAGAACTTCAGTACTTAAAGCCCTGATTTCAGTATAACCTCGCCTCAGCTACAGGCTTCTTGTACTGGTGCGTTTTGGATTCTGTTGCCTTACTTCCTGCCTCGACCCGGACCGGACTTGATTACTCTTGACTTGCTGCCTGCCTCGACCCGGACCGGACTTGATTACTCTTGTAATGCTCCCTGCCTCGACCCAGACCGGACTTGGATATTCTTGCCTTGCTGCCTGCCTCGACCCGGACCGGACTTGACTACTTTTGCCTTGCTGCCTGCCCGGACTGGACTTGGATATTCTTGCCTTGCTGTCTGCCTCGACCCAGACCGGACTTGGATACTCTTGCCTAGCTGTCTGCCTCAACCCAGACCGGACTTGGATACTCTTGCCTAGCTGCCTGCCCCGACCCGAACCGGACTTGGACTTCCGCTTGGCCGAGGTAAGACTGTTATCCATCAAGGATCCACTAAATCATAACAGTTGGGAGTATAAATGTTAACAAGAATGTAAGATACACCATTAACCGATATCTGCATTAGGAGGTACCGGCCCATAGGCTCTTACACATAGCTGACAATCAAAAACAAAATCTGTAGAAAACAATATGCAACCCCTCGTGTATCTAGCACTTTTACAACATGGGGTGAAATAACTATTATTTAGAGGATATAAGCAAGGACTTGAATCTGCCTTTTAGATGGGTCTCCTGGTCAAATATTATATCCGCCTTAAGATTTTCCATTTCTCTAAAAAACAGATTCCTCTTAAAAGGAAACCAACCGAAAAGAAGTCTTGAGTGATCATATAAAAAGACAGAACAAACATGTAAAACCTGAAAACAAAGTAACAAAATACTGCAAAAGGGAAGGTGAAACCTGCTCCAATTCAATAAAATGAGGTCTCAGACGAAGAATGCTTCCTCCACTAAAGGCATAGAATAAATTAGAGAACAATACCCAAATGCCTGGATTATAGGCAATTTCAGGAAAAATGTAAGAAAACAAATAAGGAAATAAATAGAAGGATGTAGATAAATCCCCACCCCAGTCTCTCCTAAAAAAAAAAACCCCATAGTAAACAAACCAGATCTGCTGAAACCTCCAACTCCCAGGAAGGAAGACGGAACATCAGGGGAAGGAACTCTCCCGTACCTAGAATAGGAAAACTGGAAACAAGAATGAATAACAATACATAAATGCATCAACATTAGTTGGAGCTAGTAATCAGATAGTGAACACGTGAAAAAACCAATGAGTCAGACAAAAAGACCTCCACTAGGAAGGAAATATATTGGAGACTCCTAAGAGTTGTGAGAAAAAATACCCCCTCCACGGGAGGAGAAAATCAAGTGGCCGTCTTGGCAGCAGGCTGCATTCCAGAATTTCTCTTAAGCCGGCTGTTACAAGCGCCTACTCTCTGCCACTTAGGCAGTGTTTCTCACATGTTATGAACTTTGCCAGACTTCTGTTGCAGGGCTGAACTGACAAACACCCGATCCTTCAAAGCAATGGCTGCCTCAGAAGTGGAGCGAATCTTGGAGGTCACACCATCACAAGAAAAGGATAGCCCAAATAGGTATAGCAATCTATATTTAATGTTCTCCTTGTGAAGAAAAGCAGTAACTTCCCGCAACTCTTGTCTGTTCTGTAATGTGGCTTGTGAGAGATCCACATAGCGGCTATCTCCTGGCCCTCCCAAGACCAAATAGCCTGTTTTCTAGCAGCAGCAGCCACTCTTTCTTTTAAGGAAAAATCATAAAAGCACACTATAATGTCTCTCATACAGTTGTTGTTAGCCACCCCCAGGACCCTTTCTGCTCCATCCAGTTCAATATCAGCAGGAACAGCCCCATCTTCTGGATTAGCAGCGGCCAAGAGGTGCTTGCAGAAGCATGATATCAACAGTGCACAATCAGCATTCTCAGAAGATTCCTGAAACCCTCTGAACCGAAGGTTTCCCCATCTAGCTCGATTCTTCAAATCAGCCAATTTTTCCTTCACAAGTACATTTTCTTCCTGAAGCTCGGCACACATCTCCTGAAGGTGTTTTAGAGGTTTCTGAATGGGAATCTATGCAATTATCT
This sequence comes from Rhinatrema bivittatum, assembly GCF_901001135.1. Lineage (NCBI taxonomy): Eukaryota > Metazoa > Chordata > Amphibia > Gymnophiona > Rhinatrematidae > Rhinatrema > Rhinatrema bivittatum. Next base: position 483,379,442 of record NC_042615.1, read on the forward strand.
AAATCTTCCACTCGATGACCCAGAGTAGTAAGTTCTTCACGAAAGTCCTCCATCATCCCCATAAGTTATTTTTTTATAATCCTTCAGGTCTTTTCTTAAGCTGCAGAATCAGTCCCTGAATTCTGTGCGGGAGGGGGGATCTGCTGAAGTAATACTAAAGGCATCGTCGGGACTCATGTTGTCCACGAGGCCATCAGAGCCACCGCCGTGACAGTCATCTTCACCCTCAGCAGCCCCGCTCCTCCGTATGAAAACTGGCAAAAATCAACATATTTTCACTTCGCTCCCATCTCGCTGCAGCTTTAGGAAAGCTCATCCACAGCTGAGAGGAAAGGTAAATCTCAAGAAGCTCCGATAATTAAAATAAAATCTAGGCAGGGAGAGGAGCTCCGCTCTCAAGCGTCCATCTCCCGCGATGATGTCTGATTTTGAGATTTTATTCCTTCAGGGCTTACCCTGTTTATATAATCTGTTTTTCCTTGTGAGAGAGTGTAGTTTATATTTTACCCCTTGCTTAGTTTACATGCTGGTTGGAGTAGAACTTGAATTGATGGCCAAGGGCTTTAGTACATTTTTTTAATGGATAAGAACCATCTCTTGTTTTTATATATATCTCTCAAGATGAATTCCCATTCATCAGTGTAGCCTAAACATTCTTCCCTGTACTTTCTTTCAACAAGAGAAGAGCACATGAAGAGAAGAGCCCGCAGGCCGTGGAGGAGTTCATCCCACCATGGCCTGAAGAGAAGAAGAGCCTATGGGATGGTGGTTGAGCTCATCCCACCAGGCCCGAAGAGAACAGGAGGCTGTGTATGTGTGTGTCTGAGTCTGTGTAAGAGCTTATGTATGTGTGTATGCCTGTGTGCGAGCCTGTGTGCGACTTGTTTGTGTGAAAGCTTGTGGGTGTGGCTGAGTGACAGCCTGTATGCTTGTGTGTCTGTGTGAAAGCTTGTATGTGTGGCTGTGTGACAGCCTGTATGTATGTGTCTGTGTGAAAGCTTGTGTGTGTCTGTATCTATGCATGTCTGTATGTGTGTGTGGCTATATGACAGCCTCTATACATGTTTGGCTGTGTGAGAGCTTGTATGTGTCCGTGTGAGAGCCTATGTGCTTGTGTGTGTGTCTGAGTGCCTGTGTGTGAGCCTGTGTATATGTGTGTGCGCCTTTGAGAGCCTGTGTATCACATGTAAATATAATATATATGTTGTAAATTATATTTTGCCTATAAGACTGTACTTGTGCATATTCTTTTTCATGTAAAATGTCTTATAAGTGCATAATTACATTTTGTGTGGCTATAGAGGTGTAGGGGTATTGCGTGTGCAAGGCTATAAAGTTTCCCTAGGGTATGTAATACCCTTCTCTTGACCATGGATTCTGTGGAGCAGTGGATGGGTGTCAGTTTTTAAAAATATAGATTGCTGGAGGGAGTTGGGTTTTATTTCATGGGCCTGGGACAGAAACTGAATGAATCGGGGGGGAGGAGGCAGCACAGTAATAGTTTGCACAGGGCAGCAACAAAGCTAGCACTGGCCCTGTTTACCCACATAAATCACTTTGAACATTGTCCTTCCCAATGTAAATGAATCAAAAATATGGTACATGTTTCGAAGATAAAACCTCTGCTTCAGGGAAAGAAGAGAATTCTACTTTATGGAACACCCAGACTACTAGTGAAGGCCTGGTGGATGTATCGAAGGCATCACAGATTGCATTTATTAAATGTTTTGTGCATTCCTCTTCATCAGTAATATGTGGTGTGAATTTGTCTTGCATGTTGATTCAGATTTTTATCAAATAAAGACTTAAAAATTTTTATTTGCAAACAAAATGTATAAAAAAAATTTGAACTTGATTGCCGATGATTATAACCTGGATCAGAGAGGGAAAAAAGCTCTTCTTTTGTCCCCTTGTTCCTAATATGATGGAATACTGATAAGTCAAGTATCAGATGAACATTCCTTATCGTGGTTCATATTACTGAAGTATATACCTTTTAGGATAGGGATGGTATTGTATAGTGTGAGTACTCATTTATTGCTTTTCCCTTATTTTTTTTTTTTTATGGTCAATTGAACATAGTTATGTGAGAGTTTTTCACTCAAGTACTTTTCAAGAAAGAAAAAATAAGTCCATATTTTTTTACACCTTTATAAAGTTTTTATTTATTTATTGAAATCCAACAGTTAATGGTATATGAACATCCACATCACCCAATGGTCGCCCCCACACACTGCTTATTCCCACTCCTCACCACCTCACACACAAATTCACTCTGCCCCCTACCTCTACACTGCTCACACCCTGTCCACACAAACAAAACCAGCCCTTACTTTCTATCTCAAACCCTGCTCTCCCCCCACACAACCTACCACCACTTCTCTCTCACACCCTGCCCTCCCCTCCACACACACACACACACAATTTATCCAATTGGTGTTACTGAAATGCATTGATCCTTGACACAAGCTTGAGAAACTCTGTGGAACGTCTTGCAGATGTCTGCCTACAAATTGTTTGCCTTTTTTTTTTAGAAAATTGTTGTGAACATGAAATTTCATTATCCCCTGATCAGAGTAAGAAGCTGTTACTTACCAAATTTCAAGAATGTTTCAAGGCATTATGTGGCAGTAGCCTAGGCCACTTTAGTTTTTTTTCAGGGTGATCTTCTTTTTCAGAGTCTTCTTCAGGTACAGCAGACCACTCCAGATAAACAACCTTTTCAATGTCAGTAAGGGTTGGTGTAACATCTGAGCAATAGATGTGATGTGAGCGATAGATTTGAAGGATGTGTATACTCACATCTCTATCCACCCATCTTCGTGGTGTTACCTATCATTTCACTTCCAACAAATTCATTACCAGTATATAGTCCTTCCATTCAGACTATCAGCAGCCCCCAGAGTGTTCATGAAATATATGGCAGTAGTGGTGGTATCCCTGCAACAGCGGGGCATGCGAATCACCTACCTCGACTGGCTACTGGTAGCATCAGATCCCACGACTCTAATGACTCAAGTGCATCAAATAATAGAGTTCTTGGACCAGCTTGGTCTAGTCATCAATTACCAGAAGTCCTTGTTGACCCCAACGCAAATTCTGCGGTTTATAGGAGTGCGTCTGGATACCACATGGAACAGGGCCTTCCTGCCGGATGACAGACAGTTGGAGATGCGATCTCTACTACGCTCTCTCAAAGTGACGCAGCGACCTTCAGCATGGCAAATACTTACATTGTTGGGATACATGGCAGCAGCCATTTATACTGTGCCCAACATCAGATTGCATATACGTTGCCTACAGTGGGGGTTGAAACGTCAATGGAGACAACACTCACAACCACTGAATCAAAAACTAGTCCTGACTCAGGAGATGTCAAAGGACTTGGACTGGTGGTTGAACAAGACCACGCTATCGAAATGGCGTTGTTCAGCACTCCCCCTTACAACACAGTTCTCACAATGGATGCCTCTTGCAGAGGTTGGGGGGCACACTTAGACGAACTACAAATGCAAGGCCAGTGGTCCCATCAGGAACAAAATCTACAAATAAATCTCCTAGAGCTCAGAGCAAATGGAAACGCCCTACGAGCCTTTCTCACTCAGCTTCAAGGTCGCTGAGTAATGGTGTACACCGACAATCAGGTAGCAATGTTCTACATCAACAAACAAGGAGGGTCCGGTTCATGGTCCCTCTGCAAGGAGACACTGCTCATCTTCGACTATGCGCACCGACACTCCATCCACCTCCAAGCGACCTATCTGCCGGGAGTAGTCAATACTCGGACAGACTGAGCCACATATTCTACCCCCACGAATGGTCTCTCAACCAGCAAGAGACTCAACAAATATTTGCTCAGTGGGGGATACCAACCTTAGATCTCTTTGCCACGGAACAGAACACGAAAGTTCCTCGTTTCTGTTCAGTTTGGCCCATTTATCTTCGGACGGCACAAGACGCCTTCCTACTGCCTTGGACAGAAAGTCTGCTGTATTCTTTTCCTCCAGTTCCTCTCATTACCAAGACCATTCAAAAATGTATGCAGGGTGCAGCACAACTAATCTTAATAGCACCAGCTTGGCCCTGGCAACTGTGGTACACCTATCTACTACATCTATCCATCGCTGATCCCATCAGATTACCGGATCGACCGGATCTATTGACACAGGAGAGAGGAACCCTTCTTCACCCCATGCACTCTTCCCTGCACTTTACAACTTGGAGGTTGAGCTGAGGAGGTCCTCCTAAAAGAACAAGGCATCTCCGTGGAAGCCCAAGAAATCATTGTGGAATCCAGGAAACCCTCCACGAGACGGAACTACGGGTTCAAGTGGAACCGATACTCCACTTGGTGCAATTCCAAAGGGATACACCCCTTAGACTGTTCACCTGAATCACTGCTAGACTACCTTCACACTACACAAGAGAGGTCTCGCAACTTCTTCGGTCAGGGTTCATCTCAGTGCTATAGTGGCATACCATCGACCACATCGTGGCCAACCAATCTCATTGCATCCCTTAGTATTGCGATTTATAAAAGGACTCTTGCGCCTGCGGCCACCTATCGCCAAGCCTCCAGTACGGTGGAACCTCAACCTCATCTTGGAGCAGCTTCATGCTAGCACCCTTTGAACCTATGGACTCAGCCCACATGAAATACCTCACCTGGAAAGTGTTTTTTCTGGTAGCAGTAACCTCAGCACACAGAGTTAGTGAACTACAGGCATTGGTTCACTACAGCCCTTATCTCCAGTTTTATCATTATGAAGTCGTTCTCCAGACATACCCGTCGTTTCTACCAAAAATTGTTCACAGTTCCATTTGAATCAATCCATAGAACTGTCAACAGTCTTCCCTAAACCTCATCAAAATGACAGGGAATGTTTACTACACACCCTAGACTGTAAACGTGTGTTGGCCTACTATAAGAAGAGAACACACACGGATTCAAGAGCAACGCAATTGTTTGTCTCCTTCAATCCGAATGCACCGAGCTACAGGTTGCTAAATGTACCATCTCCAGCTGGATTGCACAATGTATTCAGTTTTGTTATCACAAGAATAAACTGACCCTAACATCCCACCCAAAAGCTCATCAAGTGAGAGCGGTGTTGGCTTCCATAGCTCATCTACGACATGTGCAACCCATTGACATTTGTAAGGCGGCCACTTGGTCCTCGCATACCTTCACGTCCCACTACTGTTTGGATCAGCAGTCATCTGAAGATGCCAGGATGGGATGGGAGGTTCTTCATCTTAAATGACTTAACAAGACAGTCGACTCTCCATGACAATTGGATCACGTGCAACCAGATTATTCAAACCACAGTGTGATCGGGAGCTTAGGACTCCCATGACAGCATTGCTAATTCAGCCCTGCTATCAACGGGAAAAAGCAAGTTTGCTTACCGTAAACGGTGTTTCCGTAGATAGCAGGATGAATTAGCCATGCTGACTCTCCCGCCTCCCTGGAAAGTCGAAATCACCTGCGTTCGATTCCTATACTGCTTAATTACAGACTGAGGAGATTCTGTTTCCTGCGCGGGAACATATGTGCAGCCGCACAGAGCAAAAGCTCTGAAGTCCTCTGTGGACAACTCCGCCTCCCAGGCCCTGATAGACATTTCCCATGACAGCATGGCTAATTCATCCTGCTATCTACGGAAACACCGTTTATGGTAAGCAAACTTGCTTTTACTTCTTAAAGCAGATCAAGTACATGCCACAATGAAAACTGCATCCTTACTGTGACAGAAATTCTTCCAAAAGTGCCTTCATATTTAAGTTCTTTCCTCATACAAATCCCTTCTGTAGACATGTTTCATGTTTTCTATAATTCCCTGATCCATTGGCTGTATGAGTGAGAATACATTTGCAGGAAGGAAGATGTTAAAAAAAAAAAAAAGAGAAACTGATTTAGGAGGGTGTGCTCGACAGTTAATTAAATCAGAATAACTTTTGTTTCTTCTGGCTTTTTGAGTTTTTTTTCTGATGCTTTCATTGCAGATTCAAAGACATTATGTACATAAGATTTGCCATAATGGATCAGACCAAAGGTCCATCAAGCTCAGTATTATGTTTTCAACATTGGCCAATCCAGGTCATAAGTACCTGGTAGTAGGGGTACTAACTAGCTCCAGATTTTCAGGACAGGTTGATCCAGTCCTGCTTTTACTCCCCTGATTGCAGGTACTTATAGTCTTCCTTTTCTTAGGGAATGCAATAGGGAAATAAGAATAAATCTCAGCATGCAATGGAGTAAAACCAGGACTGGATCAACTTGTCCTGAAAATCTAGACCCAGTTGGCAACCCTTCCTGGCAGGATCCCAAGGGATAGGGAAACATGTATATGGTGAAAGATGTACAAACATTTCCAAGTCCATCCATGCATTAGGCTGTGCTTTGTATTCAACAGGTAAATGACCAACACCCTTGAATGCTCTTGGTCATTGAATTTTCCAACCACTCTGTGTGCATGCTACATTTGCACATGTAAACACAGTTAGACAGTACTTGCTCTTCTTAAAATCAGCTGCACTAACCTCCCCTGCACCAGTTGGGATAGAAGTTGGCAAAAAATGCCAAAAAAGGTCAGTTTCATCAGAATTATAGTTATGCTTTGTGGTTAGACCCAGTGGCGTAGCCAGAATTGATTTTTTGGGTGGGCACAAGGTTAACATGGGTGGGCTGTAGGCATGCAAGTCTACTAGTTGTTTTTTTTACTGATAAATAATGCCAAATTATGCAGCATAGCATTCACATCTACGCCTAAGTATGAGGTTTACTTAATGATACAAACATAATTCACGGTGATTTGTGGTACTTTAGCCTTCTTATTATTACGATTTTATACACGGCTCCTACCTGTCCATAAATTTTGAGAGAGCGGTTGTGTTGCTTATATTTAAATTGCTAACATCTCAAAATATAGATATATATTTTTACCTTTGTTGTCTGATCTTTGTATTTTTCTAATCAGTTGGTCCTGGTCTCTTTTTCGCATTTTTTCCCTTATAGCTCATTTCCTAATTCCTTTTCAGTGTCTTTCTTTTATTACTGTCTTCTTCCCTTCCACACACACACACACACACATACACGCTTTCTCTCACAGACTCCCTCTCACACACTCAAGCTGTCACTCTCATATGCTCTCCCCCCCCCCACAAGCTCACATTCTCTGCAGACACACATACAAGTTCTCACTTTCTCACCCCTCCCCAGGCTTATATTCTTATGCACACACAGACGCACATCCAGGCACCCATTCTCACGCACACCCATAAACCCAGACTCCCATTCTCACCCACAAACCCATGCTCCCAGTCTCACCCACACATATTCAAGCTCCCATTCTCATCCATACATATACACATTTAAGGTCCTATTCTCACCCACACATACACACATTCAAGCACCCATTCTTATCCACACATTCAAGCTCCCATTCTCACCCACCCACAAACCCAGGCTCCCATTCTCAACCACACATACACACATTCGAGCTCCCATTCACCCACATATTCAAGCTTCCATTCTCACCCACATACACACCCAGGCTCCAGTTTTCACCCACACACACTCCCATTCTCATCCACACATACACATTCAAGCACGTGCACAGCTTCCGCTTTCTCCCCCAGAGCAGGAAGATCAGCTGCCTCTCCTGCTGCCACCGGACACCTGCTATCTTCGGGCGTCGGGCCGTACAGCCCGCCGAACTTCCTGTCGGGGGGGGGGAGTGGAAGCGCAGCGCACAATGTCCGCTTCCTCCCTCCCCAAGCAGGAAGATCGGCCCGACGCCCGAAGATAGCAGGAGGCCGGTGGCAGCAGGAGAGGCAGCTGATCTTCCTGCTCTGGGGGAGAAAGCGGAAGCTGTGCGCGGCGCTTCCGCTCCCCCACCCCCAAACAGGAAGTTTGGCGGGCTGTACGGCCTGACGCCCGAAGATAGCAGGAGTCCGGTGGCAGCAGGAGAGGCAGCTGATCTTCCTGCATTGGGGGGAGGAAGCGGAAGCTGCGCGCAGCGCTTCCGCTCCCCCCCCCCCAACAGGAAGACCGGTTGGCCATACGGCCGCAGCAGCGCTTCCCCATGTGTGCCGTGATGGCGCGCGAGGCGTGGGTTCTCTTGTTCGCTGTTGCGGGGATGGGATCCCGCGACAGCCTTGCAGTTCCGGTGCCAGTTGGGTGGGCCCGGGTCTAAGTTGGGTGGGCACCTGCCCACCCAGGCCCACCCGTGGCTACGCCACTGGTTAGACCATACTACATAAACTTCTTGAAAAGTGCACAATAATCTTCAGGAGCCTAAAGATCAGCAGAATTTTTTTTTCTCCTGACACATCAAGCTTCTTCCTCCAGATCAAAAAGAATTGAAGCTGTCATCTTTTGGATAAAAGCTGGATAAGAAATGTCATCTGGGGGCATGATACTTCCTATTGGTTCCAGCGATCAGTCAGATACCAGTTCCAGAGAACTTGCAGAAGATTGAAAGGACTGCATTTCAAATGACGAGCATGAATGTCTTCAGAATCTGAGATAAGAACTGGACTTTCTTTGGAAGATGGTTTATCTCCTGATGATGTCATACTGTACATGGAAAGGTGTTGAGGTAGTGTGATTGGGTTTGAATAGGGACCAACATTTGTTAATCAAGAGAGCAGTGAGTCACTCTTGCTGACTAACGTAAGTGTTAAGGTTGTGTGTTTGATGTGAATAGGTACCATTCTTTGTTAATCAGCACAGCAGTGAGTCACTCAGGAAAACTAACTGAAGTGTACATCTCCTAAGGGATTGTTTTGCACTAATTTACCTTAGAAGCACATTATATATTACAAGGGAAGTGTTAAGGTTGTGTGTTTTATTTGATTAGGTACCATTCTTTGTTAATCAGAAAGCAATGAGTCACTCAGGAAAACTAACTGAAGTGTAAATCTCTAAAGGGACTGTTTTGTACTAATTTACCTTAGAAGCACATTATAAAATAGAAGGGAAGAGCTCAGTAACCCACATTCCAGTGGGAACACTGAGAGGAGAGGATCACCTTGCTGGTGGCTGAAAGGAATCAGTAAGTTTTGGCTTGGGACATTGTCTTTTTTAAAAGTATTGGGGCAAAGTTAACTATTTAGGAATATTATTTAGTGTGTTTGTGCCTTTAATAGTCAGAAAGGCTGTGAATAAACAGGTTAGACTGTTTGTATTTTTAAACAGTCAGTCAATATGGTAGCTAGTAAGCAGTAGGTAGTATGTTTATTTTTAAAAGTCTGCAGAACTGAGTGTTCTGCAGACTTTTAAAGAACTGAGTGTTTGTATTTAATACAAACTGTTTATATTGAAAAAAAACCAACCCACAAACCCCCACCTAAAAAAGTAGCCAGAAGCTAGAAATAAGCTAGGAGCAGTGTATACCTAAGTAAAAAAGTTGAATAGTTCAGCTCAGTTACTCACCTTGGAAAGGTGTTGAGGTAGTGTGATTGGGTTTGAATAGGGACCAACATTTGTTAATCAAGAGAGCAGTGAGTCACTCTGGCTGACTAACTGAAGTTAGACTGTTTGTATTTCCCAACCCACCCACCCCTAGCTCATCCCTTAATTTATAGGCAGGTGCCACTTTCACAAAAAAAAACCAAAAACATCAACAAAAACTTTATTGAGAATTCGATCAGACCCCAGTAGGCCACTACCAGACACATAGTGAATTCACTAATACATTTAAAGGACATTAGAGACATTCCTACTCCCATAGCAACTTAAAACATAACTAGGAACTGATAAAAATTGAGATGAAGGCAGCAGTCCAGCAGCAAGAGGGGGCTTCCCAGTCTTTTGCATAGAGTGTCACATGTATGATTTTTTACGCACCGGTGAGAAGTTGTACATGTGCATACGATGCAAAGAGCTCCTGGCTCTCAGAGAATGAGTCCGATCTCTGGAGGCTAGAGTGGCAGACCTGGAGGAGCTGAGGCAGACAGAGAGGTATATAGATGAGACCTTCAGGGATATAGTAGCCAACTCCCAACTTCAGACTGGCAGCCCTGGTGCTGCTTTGGAGGAAGAAGGTCTCATGATGGGAGAGCACCAACCAGGTGCAGCAGGAAAGGATCCTGTAGCAAGGACCTGCTCTCCAGGTGATGCATTGTCCTCTCTGAGGATATCTCCCCAAGGCCTACTGCCCAGAAGGGAAGGGTTAGGTCGGCCGTCATAGTTGGTGATTCGATTAATAGGAATGTAGATAGCTGGGTGCTGGTGGGCGTGAGGATCGCCTGGTAACATGCCTACCTGGTGCGAAGGTGGCGGACCTCACGCGTCACCTAGATAGGATTTTAGACAGTGCTGGGGAGGAGCCGGCTGTCGTGGTACATGTGGGCACCAACGACATAGCAAAATGTGGGAGGGATGTTCTGGAAGCCAAATTTAGGCTCTTAGGTAGAAAGCTTAAATCCAGAACCTCCAGGGTAGCATTCTCTGAAATGCTCCATGTTCCACGCGCAGGTCACCAGGGGCAGGCAGAGCTCCGGAGTCTCAATGCGTGGATGAGACGATGGTGCAAGGAAGAGGGATTCAGTTTTGTTAGGAACTGGGGAACCTTTTGGGGAAGGGGGAGTCTCTTCCGAAGGGATGGGCTCCACCTTAACCAGGGTGGAACCAGACTGCTGGCGCTAACCTTTAAAAAGGAGATAGAGCAGCTTTTAAACTAGAACAAAGGGGAAAGTCGCTCAGCAGCGCATGGTTCGGAGAGAGGTATCTTCAAAGGATACTAATGATGCATTAGAATTAGGGCATCCCGACAGTGAGGTTCTAATAATTAGAAAAATAGTCCAAGTGCCTGTAACTAAAAACTCACCTGAGCTAAAAAATTCAAACTTATCCCTATCAATTAAAAAGCAGAATAAAAATACAAACAAAAAACAAACTTTGAAATGTTTGTATGCTAATGCCAGAAGTCTAAGAAGTAAGATGGGAGAATTAGAATGTATAACAGTGAATGATGACATAGACTTAATTGGCATCTCAGAGACATGGTGGAAAGAGGATAACCAATGGGACAGTGCTATACCGGGGTACAAATTATATCGCAATGACAGAGAGGAGCACCCGGGAGGAGGTGTGGCGCTTTATGTCCGGGATGGCATAGAGTCCAACAGGATAAACATCCTGCATGAGACTAAATACAAAATTGAATCTTTATGGGTAGAAATCCCTTGTGTGTTGGGGAAGACTATAATGATAGGGGTATACTACCGTCCACCTGGTCAAGATGGTGAGACGGACAGTGAAATGCTAAGAGAAATTAGGGAAGCTAACCAAATTGGTAGTGCCGTAATAATGGGAGACTTCAATTACCCCAATATTGACTGGGTAAATGTATCATCAGGACACGCTAGAGAGATAACGTTCCTGGATGGAATAAATGATAGCTTTATGGAGCAATTGGTTCAGGAACCGATGAGAGAGGGAGCAATTTTAGATCTAATTCTCAGTGGAGCACAGGACTTGGTAAGAGAGGTAACGGTGGTGGGGCCGCTTGGCAATAGTGATTATAATATGATCAAATTTGATTTAATGACTGGAAGAGGAACAGTGTGCAAATCCAAGGCTCTCGTGCTAAACTTTCAAAAGGGAAACTTTGATAAAATGAGAAAAATTGTTAGAAAAAAACTGAAAGGAGCAGCTAAAAAAGTAAAAAATGTCCAAGAGGCGTGGTCATTGTTAAAAAATACCATTCTAGAAGCACAGTCTAGATGTATTCCACACATTAAGAAAGGTGGAAAGAAGGCAAAACGATTACCGGCATGGTTAAAAGGGGAGGTGAAAGAAGCTATTTTAGCCAAAAGATCTTCATTCAAAAATTGGAAGAAGGATCCAACAGAAGAAAATAGGATAAAGCATAAACATTGGCAAGTTAAATGTAAGACATTGATAAGACAGGCTAATAGAGAATTTGAAAAGAAGTTGGCTGTAGAGGCAAAAACTCACAGTTAAAACTTTTTTAAATATATCCGAAGCAGAAAGCCTGTGAGGGAGTCAGTTGGACCGTTAAATGATCGAGGGGTTAAAGGGGCACTTAGAGAAGATAAGGCCATCGCGGAAAGATTAAATGATTTCTTTGCTTCGGTGTTTCCTGAAGAGGATGTTGGGGAGGTACCCGTAATGGAGAAGGTTTTCATGGGTAATGATTCAGATGGACTGAATCAAATCACGGTGAAACTAGAAGATGTGGTAGGCCTGATTGACAAACTGAAGAGTAGTAAATCACCTGGACCGGATGGTATACACCCCAGAGTTCTGAAGGAACTAAAAAATGAAATTTCAGACCTATTAGTAAAAATTTGTAACCTATCATTAAAATCATCCATTGTACCTGAAGACTGGAGGATAGCAAATGTAACCACCATATTTAAAAAGGGCTCCAGGGGCGATCTGGGAAATTACAGACCAGTTAGTCTAACTTCAGTGCCAGGAAAAATAGTGAAAAGTGTTCTAAACATCAAAATCACAGAACATATAGAAAGACATGGTTTAATGGAACAAAGTCAGCATGGCTTTACCCAGGGCAAGTCTTGCCTCACAAATCTGCTTCACTTTTTTGAAGGAGTTAATAAACATGTGGATAAAGGTGAACCAGTAGATGTAGAGTACTTGGATTTTCAGTAGGCGTTTGACAAAGTTCCTCATGAGAGGCTTCTAGGAAAAGTAAAAAGTCATGGGATAGGTGGCGATGTCCTTTCGTGGATTGCAAACTGGCTAAAAGACAGGAAACAGTGAATAGGATTAAATGGACAATTTTCTCAGTGGAAGGGAGTAGACAGTGGAGTGCCTCAGGGATCTGTATTGGGACCCTTACTTTTCAATATATTTATAAATGATCTGGAAAGAAATACGACGAGTGAGATAATCAAATTTGCAGATGATAACAAAATTGTTCAGAGTAGTTAAATCACAAGCAGATTGTGATAAATTGCAGGAAGACCTTGTGAGACTGGAAAATTGGGCATCCAAATGGCAGATGAAATTTAATGTGGATAAGTGCAAGCTGATGCTTATAGGGAAAAATAACCCATGCTATAATTACACAAAGTTGGATTCCATATTAGGTGCTACATCCCAAAAAAGAGATCTAGGCGTCATAGTGGATAACACATTGAAATCGTCGGTTCAGTGTGCTGCGGCAGTCAAAAAAGCAAACAGAATGTTGGGAATTATTAGAAAGGGAATGGTGAATAAAACGGAAAATGTCATAATGCCTCTGTATCGCTCCATGGTGAGACCGCACCTTGAATACTGTGTACAATTCTGGTCGCCGCATCTCAAAAAAGATATAATTGCGATGGAGAAGGTACAGAGAAGGGCTACCAAAATAAGAGGAATGGAACAACTCCCCTATGAGGAAAGACTAAAGAGGTTAGGACTTTTCAGCTTGGAGAGGAGACGACTGAGGGGGGATATGATAGAGGTGTTTAAAATCATGAGAGGTCTAGAACGGGTAGATGTGAATCGGTTATTTACCCTTTCGGATAGTAGAAAGACTAGGGGGCACTCCATGAAGTTAGTATGGGGCACATTTAAAACTAATCGGAGAAAGTTCTTTTTTACTCAACGCACAATTAAACTCTGGAATTTGTTGCCAGAGGATGTGGTTAGTGCAGTTAGTATAGCTGTGTTTAAAAAAGGATTGGATAAGTTCTTGGTGGAGAAGTCCATTACCTGCTATTAAGTTCACTTAGAGAATTTCCACTGCCATTAGCAATGGTTACATGGAATAGACTTATTTTGGGTACTTGCCAGGTTCTTATGGCCTGGATTGGCCACTGTTGGAAACAGGATGCTGGGCTTGATGGACCTTTGGTCTGACCCAGTATGGAATTTTCTTATGTTAGCACCACCAGCCGCGGCAAGCCGCGACCGGGGCCAGGTGTCATAGCTGCCGGCCGTGGCGGACCGCGACTGAGGCCGGGCCGGCGGGTGCTGGGAAAATAGTTACCCGGGGCTTCGGATGGAGTTCGGGGCTCCCTCGGGGCGGGCAGCCCTTCTGCTTTCCTCCTGCGGCCGCTGCCGCGTTTGGCCTGGCTGGCTGACTCATTTGGGTTCGACTCCGCCTCCATTACTTCCCCTAGGGCCGCGCGCGCGGCTGAAGATTGTTTTTAAAGGAGCCATGACAGGAAGTTGTCATGGCTCCTCCTGAGACTCCTCCCCTGGCTTCTGGTACTTAAGGCAAGGTCTGAGCATTCAGACCTTGCCTTGGTATTGAGGTTCCTGCCTGAGTTGTTCTTGTGCTCTCTGTTCCTGGTTCTTCATCCCGCTCTGCTTCCCTGCTCTGTGGATTGATTCTTGGTTTCTGACCTCTGAACTAGCGTACGTGTCTTCTCCTGGCTTGATCCTGGTACGGCTGCGGACCCTTCTCCTGGCTTGATCCTGGTACGGCTTCGGACCCTTCTCCTGGCTTGATCCTGGTACGGCTTTGGACCATTCTCCTGTGTTGACCCTGGACTGGACTTCGTCACCTCCTGTGTACCGAATCCCTGGACCGGCTTTGGGCTATTCTACGACTCCATCCTCAGACTGCTACGACCTGCTGGAGGCGCCAGCCGTCTGGAACCCACGACCTGCAGGAGGTGCCTGCATCCAGACATTTCTTCAGTCTTCAGAGGAGTCTTCTAAGTCCCAGCGGCCGGATCCCTACAGGCTCCTCCTGGGGGGATTTCAAGTTTCCAGGGTGAAGTCTTCTGTCAACTCTTTCATGTTCCGCGGCCCCGCCCTTCGACGGTAGAGACCTAGGGGGATCACTTCCCTTTTAGGTAGCACTGACTTTACCTCGAGACAGAGGTCCACCTTCATATTCATAGCAGAATACCAAGGCCATGCACCCGGCAGAGGCTTCAGCCCGACAAGCCATTCCAGGACTAGCTCAGAAGGTCATGGAACAGCAACGTATACTGGAGTCCATGGCATCTTCATTGGAACGACTTAACGCATGTATGGATTCGATGGTAGCTGCTCAGGCCGTTTCTCCACCAATGCCATTGGCGATGCCCAGCAATACCCGACCTGCGATTCCGCTACCTATCCCTCCACGTTATGCAGGTGATCCTCGCCTGTGTCAGAGACTTCTCGACCAATGCAGCATGCACTTTCAGCTTCAAGCCTCCCTGTTTCCGGATGACCTTACTAAGACTACATATATTCTGTCTCTGTTAGAAGGGAAAGCCCTGGCATGGGCTTCTCCCTTTTGGCGATGATCAGATCCAGTTCTACAAGATCTCCAAAAATTTTTGCAACTATTCCAAGCCATATTTGACGACCCTGGGAAACAGGTGGTCGCTGGTTCCAAACTTCTGCAACTTCGGCAAGGAAGCCGACCTTTAGCGGATTACACCATTGAATTTAGAACGCTGGCGTCAGAACTCCACTGGGAGGAGAACTGCCTACGTCCATATTTTTAGAAGGTCTATACTCCAGAATAAAGGACGAGACGGCAGCCCGAGAACTATCATGATATTTGGACGCTATTGTGGACTTGGTAACTCGGATAGATCGCCGACTGCAAGAAAGAGCCCGCGAGGGAGCTAACTCAAGAAAGTTCACAACGGTTAACTCCTCTCGTCCAGTATCCTCCGCTCCACGAACTATACCCACTACTGAAGGGTCTGTTGAAGAACCTATGCAATTAGGACGTGGACCTTCTCTTCCAATACATACAGAGCCCCGCCAAGCGGGGCTCTGTATGTATTGTGGAGAAGCGGGTCACCTCATAGCCTGTTGCCCAACACGTCCGGGAAACTCCCAAGCCTAGGCTCTTGCGGGGGAGTAACCCTAGGCATTGCTTCTCCGGCTCCCCCACTTACTCTACAGGTCTCCTTGGGACTTGGAGATTTTCAATTTTCTACCTTGGCTTTAGTAGATTCAGGGGCAGGAGGGAGCTTCATCCTTCAAGATATAGTGGAACAGCTTCACATTCCGCTTCGACTTTGCCCCAGGCCTTTGATCATATCTTCCATCCACGGAGATCCTCTGCCTGGGAGGATAACTCATCAAACTGTTCCCCTGGGGTGTCACATTGCTCCCAAGCATTCGGAACAAATTTCATTTTACGTCATCCAGAAAGCCATACATCCCGTGGTTTTGGGCATCCCCTGGTTACAACCCTCAGTTTGACTGGACATCATTAAAACTTCTTCAGTGGGGTTCCACTTGTCAAGAAACATGCCTGAAAGGAAACACGCCAGCTGACAGTTATATCTGTACTACACTTCTTGAAGGTTTACCCGCTCAGTATGGTCAATTTGCGGACGGTTTTTCTAAAACAGCTGCTGACACTCTGCCTCCGCATCGAGAGTTTGACTGTGCCATTAATTTGGTTCCGGGGGCATTGCCCCCCCGAGGTAGGGTCTACCCATTATCCGCCTCAGAGACCCAAGCCATGACTAAATGCATTCAAGAGAATCTACAGAAGGGATTCATTCAACGATCCACGTCCCTGGCCGGAGCAGGTTTCCTCTTTGTGGGGAAAAAAGATGGGACTCTGCATCCATGTATCGATTTCCGTGGACTCAATGCCATCACCATCAAAGACCGCTACCCATTGCCCTTAATTGCTGAACTTTTTGATCGTTTACAAGGAGCCCGGATATTTTCAAAATTAGATCTCAGAGGAGCCTATAACTTAATCAGGATTCGTGAAGGTGCAAATGGAAAACGGCTTTTAATACTAGAGATGGCCATTATGAATATCTCGTTATGCCATTCGGATTGACCAATGCCCCTGCAGTTTTTCAACATTTCATTAATGAAATATTTCGGGACCTACTTTATGTCTGTGTAATAGTCTATTTGGACGACATTCTTATTTTTTCCTCTAATTTACAGTCACACCGACAACATGTCATTCAAGTTTTACAACGCCTAATAGAAAACAGACTATATGCCAAGATTGAAAAATGCATTTTTGAAAAAGAATCATTACCCTTCCTGGGGTACATTATCTCTAAACAGGGGTTTCAAATGGATCCCACCAAGCTGAAATGCATCAAAGAATGGCCCCAGCCTAATGGATTACGCGCGCTTCAGTGCTTTCTTGGTTTTGCGAATTATTATCGCAGTTTTATTCGGAATTTTTCTAAATTAGCGGCATCTCTCACTGCGCTGACTCGTAAGGGAGCAAACATTAAGGCTTGGCCCGTTGAGGCTGAAGAAGCCTTCCTGGCACTTAAGAACTCTTTTCTACAACAACCATGTCTTTAACACCCCGACCCCAGACTTCCATTTACTGTGGAGGTGGATGCATCGGCTGAGGGAGTTGGAGCCGTCCTAAGTCAGACCAATACATCTGGAACTTCTCATCCGTGTTCGTACTTTTCCAAAAAATTTCTTCGGCAGAACGCAATTACTCCATCGGGGATAAGGAACTTCTCGCCATTAAGTTGGCACTAGAGGGGTGGCGGCAGTGGTTGGAGGGAGCACAACACCGCATAACCATCTTCACTGACCATAAAAATTTGACGTATCTTCAACAAGCTCAACGTCTGAACCCCCGTCAGGCCCGTTGGGCTCTCTTTTTCACACGTTTTGATTTTGAGCTACGCTACCGACCAGCCAATAAGAACATCAAGGCTGACGCCTTATCCCGATCATTCTCCACGGACGATACTGAGGAACCTGTACAGCATATCATTGTCCCGGCCCGCATTATTCTGTCTGCTACCTTAACGGTGCCACCAGGGAAGACTGTGGTGCCTAAAAGACTCCGTAATAAAGTATTGGCCTGGGGTCATGATTCCCAGTTAGCTGGACACCCCAGACGAGTAAGAACTCAAACACTCCTCCAACAATACTATTGGTGGCCCGAGATGCGCAAGGATATATGAGCCTATGTCGACTCATGCCCAGTCTGTGCGCAAAATAAAGTCCCCACGGGGGAAAACTTGGGGTCTGCTACAACCATTACCCATTCCCACTAAACCATGGACACATATCTCCACAGACTTTATAGTGGAACTTCCACCATCTGAAGGCAACACTGTGATATGGGTAGTGGTAGATCGTTTTTCTAAAATGGCTCATTTCATTCCACTCCCCTCCCTCCCATCTGCTCCATGACTGGCTCAATTATTCATGCTTCATATTTTTCACCTTCACGGACTGCCTCAACACATCACCTCTGACCGGGGTATTCAGTTCACGGCTCGATACTGGATCAACCTCTGCAAGAAATTCCGGATTTCTCTGGATTTTACCACAGAGTTCCATCCTCAGGCTAATGGTCAGGCGGAACGTACAAATCGCACGTTGAAACAGTTTCTACGCCTTTATGTCAACTCACGACAAGATGATTGGGCGTCTCTTCTTTCCTGGGCTGAGTTCTCTCACAATTCGCATGCTGGTACCTCTACGGGGTATCCCCTTTTCAGATTGTTTTTGGTCATCAGCCCAGGCCACCCTTGCCAGTACCACTGCCTGTTCCGTCACCGGCAGCTCAGCTAACAGCTGCTCAGCTGAAACAGCTTTGGGTCCATACTCAACAGATGCTACAGAGAGCAGCTCACTCTGCTAAGAAATTTGCTGATCTACACCAACGACGGGCTCCCCAGTTCCATCCCGGGGAGAAGGTGTGGCTCAGCACCCGGCAAATCCAATTGGGAGTTCCTTCTATGAAACTGACTCCCCGTTACATTGGACCCTTCCAGGTACTACGACAATTAGATCCTGTGACCTACCAACTTCGATTGCCTGCCACATTGAGAATTCACAACTCTTTCCATGTGTCTCTTCTGAAGCCATTGGTCCTCAAGTGGCCTAACCGGAAACCGCCCGAGGCTGTGCACCATCGAGCAGTGGACGAAACTATATATCAAGTTCGTAACGTTCTGGATGTCCGGAGACAGGGCACCACTTGGGAGTACCTCCTAGCTTGGAAGGGATTTGGACCTGAGGAGAATTCTTGGGAGCCAGCGAAGAATATATTGGACAAATCTCTGCTCAAGGACTTTCATTCCAAACACCCTGGTAAACCCAAACCTTCTAGGGGAAGGCCTAAAGGAGGGGGTACTGTTAGCACCGCCGGCCACGCAAGCCGCGACTGGGGCCGGGTGTCATGGCCGCCGGCCGTGGCAGACCGCGACTGAGGCTGGGCCGGCGAGTGCTGGGAAAATAGTTACCCGGGGCTTCGGATGGCGTTTGGGGATCCGGTGGGGCGGGCAGCCCTTCTGCTTTCTTCCTGCAGCCGCTGCTGCGTTTGGACTGGCTGGCTGGCTCCTCGGGGTTCGGCTCCGTCTCCATTACTTCCCCTAGGGCCGCGCGCGCGGCTGAAGATTGTTTTTAAAGGAGCCATAACAGGAAGTTGTCATTGCTCCTCCTGAGACTCCTCCCCTGACTTCTGGTACTTAAGGCAAGGTCTGAGCATTCAGACCTTGCCTTGGTATTGAGGTTCCTGCCTGAGTTGTTCTTGTGCTCTCTGTTCCTGGTTCTTCGTCCCGCTCTGCTTCCCTGCTCTGTGGATTGATTCTTGGCTTCTGACCTCTGGACTGGCGTACGTGTCTTTTCCTGGCTTGATCCTGGTACAGCTGCGGACCATTCTCCTGTGTTGACCCTGGACTGGACTTCGTCACCTCCTGTGTACCGAATCCCTGGACCAGCTTTGGGCTATTCTATGACTCCGTCCTCAGACTGCTACGACCTGCTGGAGGTGCCAGCCGTCTGGAACCCACGACCTGCAGGAGGCGCCTGCATCCAGACATTTCTTCAGTCTTCAGAGGAGTCTCCTAAGTCCCAGCGGCCGGATCCCTACAGGCTCCTCCTGGGGGGATTTCGAGCTTCCAGGGTGAAGTCTTCAGTCAACTCTTTCATGTTCCGCGGCCGTGGCCGCGCCCTTCGACAGTAGAGACCTAGGGGGATCACTTTCCTTTTAGGTAGCACTGACTTTACCTCGAGACAGGGGTCCACTTTCATATTCATAACACATACTATATATTCTTTTTTCATCTGTTAGGCTTACAGGCCTTTGAAAAGAAAGAAATGAAGACCTACCCATTTGTATATCAGATAAAACATTTTCTAAAACAGGCTGTATTATTGAGAAAATGTTTCATGTAACTGTGGGCAAAGTCCATTCACATCTTCTGAAGAAAGAGATGGCATTCAGAAGGTTTGTTGATGTGTCACTGAAGATGTATCTGATTCTGGAACTAGAATTGGAGGAGAAGATATAGAGGAAAATTCTCTGCACTGAATAGTCACATCAGCGCCAAAGGATGTCTGTGCTATAAGCTTCTATGCCAAGATATATGGCACAGAGAGCATTGAGGCCTCAAGGATGATTTGGCACAGAGGTGGTGCTTTAAGACTGGGTGATACATTGGCATTCAATGTGAATGGCTCCAGAGACATCAGCACCAATAGAATCTTATTTATTTAAAAAATGTAAATAACTGCTACAGGCAAAGCTCAAAGCAGTTTATGATAGAGACAAAGCAAATAAATATATAAAATAATAAAAACTTCATAAACACATCACATAGTATGGTGCTGCTTCAAAGATGTTGGTAGCAAAGGAGATCTAATTCTACAGGTCTTATATTCCATGCAGGAACTAGGTGAGTCACTGCCCCGATTTTTACAAACTCTGACCTTTTTTTTTTAAGTACTGGTCTAAGGATTTCCTCTCTTTATCCAAAGGAGGTGACATCTGATACTTAACTTTTATGTTCTCTATAAGGTGAATTTTAAAAGCTCGGTGTGGCCAAAATCAGGAGATGCATGCACATGTAGGTCTTATGTGCGCCCACCATATTTTAAAAGGCGTCCAGATATGTGCACATCTCTCGTTGGCGCACAGATCTCATTCGGATTCAAAAAGGGGCATGGTCTGAGCGGGGTGGATGCATTTAGGGGTGGGGCCAAGAGATGTGCACATAAATACTTATGTACCCAGCATGCCCCCAGGTCCAATGCCCAAAACCTTGCTTGTTACGGCGGTTACTACCCCGAATCAATTAAGCCTGATACTTCACTTTCAATGCATATCCAGTGTAGCTCTCTGCTTCAACAGCGGGGGGTGGTGAAGAAAAGTGGATTTATATTCAAACAACAACCAACAAGGACTGAATTGCACAGGCTGGGTAAACAAATAAGCATGGGAGTAGCTTGCTTATTG
The DNA here is from genome assembly GCF_901001135.1 of Rhinatrema bivittatum. Lineage (NCBI taxonomy): Eukaryota > Metazoa > Chordata > Amphibia > Gymnophiona > Rhinatrematidae > Rhinatrema > Rhinatrema bivittatum. The sequence continues at coordinate 483,400,579 of NC_042615.1, forward strand.
CGGCGGTTACTACCCCACACCAATTAAGCTAGATACTTCACTTAGATGCAGTTCCAGCACTGCTCTCTACATTAATGGCGGGGGTGGAAGGGAAATAGAACCATAAGGTTACTAAGGGCCAAGAGTAACAGATAAGTATGAGAAAAAAAACAAGTATGAAAGCTTGCTAGGCAGACTGGATGAGCCATTTGGTCTTCTTCTGCCGTCATTTTTATGTTTCTATATTGATGAAGTGTAAGTCTAAATAAAACCAGTTCCAAGCATCATGAAAAGAGTTTGAGGAGTCTGGATTAACTGGGGGGAGTGCAGGCTATTAAACCAGGGAGGTCTAGAGCACCTAGCTCTACACTGGGTGAACTGGTGGACAAATTGGTGAAACTGGTCATGGTATTGACACACCGGTTTTAAAAATCCCTGATTTATGCAGCCTAAACTCAATTTACGTTGCTGGGCATGCACAAGCTTAAAATTGGGTGCAATTTTGCGCGTGCTGAAACTGTTTCATAACATGTGCACAGGTTATATAACCCCCGCATCCCTGGGCGCACGCCAACATATGTGTGCCTATTTGAAAGTTTTCATCTTTTGTGAGAGCGCTTGATGGGATATTCTTTCACAGGCAGAGCAATTAGCCCGAGGCACTAAAAGCTGACATCATGGAGATCCAGGCCTGACATGTTGTGCCTACAATTTGGCAAGTGCTCGCATCCAATGCCTGATGGCCCTCTTTTAACATTGAGGCCATGGTCAGGCCGACACACCCCGCTGCTGTCATGGGGTCGGTGCCTTTGGACGCGCACATGCATGACTTACTCACTTCCCTGGTTTCAGCACAGTTACTGCGTCATTGTGCTGGGCCGGGCGCACAGCAGTTGCGTCACTGGCTCAATTTAAGCCCCGACTCGCTCCTGCTTCCCTCTTTTCCCCTTCTTGGCCACCGCGTTCACATCTCTTCTCGATGCAGTCATCAGAGATAATGTTTTCATCGAGCAACCACAAGTAGAAGCAATTGCATTCGGAGACCTATCACAAAAATAAATAAACAAACCAATAAGGGCAGCGTTTGGAAGCCTAAGGGGCGGGTGAAAGGGCATTGCCGAACCTGGACCACAGATGTGGAGAACGAGTACGCAGAGAGGCACTCAGGCAGGATTGGATGGGAGTCACAGACTACACGTGAACAGGCCAAAACACAGGAGGGAGGGAGATGAGGGAAGAGCTGCTGAACAGTGTTGTGTGCAAGAGGCAGATGGCCCACTTGACTTAGGCCCGCTGTTCTATCCGATCGAGTTAGGACTGCCACAGTACCCACTCATACAAAGGCCTCATGACGTCGGCCCTCCACAGCAGCAGCTCAAGCTAGGCCTGCTGCCGCACCCGCTTGGACAAAGGCTGCCTGATCTAGGCCTGCAGCTTTTACATCCTCTTGTTTTAGGCATGCCCAAACACCAGGCATCATCGGATCACTTGATTCTGGTGCGATGCGGCTCCTGTGGGAGATTAGCATGCAAGCAGCAGCTGAAACAGCCTCCAACAGCGTCGGGATTCCCGAGGGTGGACCCGGCGGTGCCCCCCTCCCCCCACAGGTGATTTCCCTGGGATGGGGCTCGGCATGGTCAGGACCAGGAATTAGCTGTTCCCCACATGTCCTATGCCTGGCCCCCTTGCAAAGCTGTTCCCATCCAAATCCATATGCGCCAACACTGACCAGTTACCCGTAGGCTCGGGGGATTCCAGGCCAGCCCACATCGTGGTGCCCACATTTTTACCCCGGTTATACTGGCAGCAGCAATTATGCTCCAGTGGTGCAGCCTTGGGGGTCATGGCCCATGCTGGTGCAGTGCTCGGGTCAATCTGTGACAGAACTTTCCATACTGGGAGGTACGCACGGCCTCTCCGACGGTGCCCCAAGACCATAGGCTGCGGCAGTTGAGCAGGCCCCGGCCGCACAGGAATCATTGCCTCTTCTGGCGGTAACAGAGCCAACCCTTGATTGTCCATCGCAAGAAGCAAGAGTCACAGGAGGTCAGACAGCAGCGACGGCATTCCCTGCCGATCCCAGAGTCTGTGCAGGCGAACTGGAGACGGCTAGCATGGGTGAGTCATCTGGGGTCTTGGAGGAGAACCAAGGTGCGGGTAAGGGAGGAAAAGCAAAGAGGTCGGGTAAGTGAAAAACAAATCAAAGCAGAAGGCCAGATCTGACTCTAGTTCGGCCAGCTCTTCAGATTCATCTTCCGACGATAACCAGGAGAAGCCGGAGGCAAACATGGCAGATTCATCCAGAGATCCCCTAGCCTTGACAGCACTATTGCAATTATGGGAGAGCATCCCCAAGAATCTGTGGAAGACATATATAGATATTTTTAGGATACTGGAAGAGCAGAAGAATGGAAGGGACAGGAGGGGGAATAACAAATGCGACCAGGCACACGACATAGACAAACCAATTCCAAAGAACATAATCAACATAATCAACCTAAACCCCCCGCTACTGCCACATCCCCGCCCCCCTCCCACTTATACCGTTGATGCTTCGTATGGAATTGCTGACTCTGTAAATTTGTTAATGTTGCATCGTATGGAATTGCTGACTCTGTAAATTTGTTAATGTTTATACCCAATTATTTAACACAGTTCCTCTTAATTTCTCTCTCTCCTAGCTCTTCACTACCTTTCTCCTTCCCGCATCTTCAGCGCTTACTGTCACCTGGCCCCCATCCTCTCCTCATTCCACTCCTGCTCCACCTCCCCCCTCCCTGTTTTTTTGTAATTTCTCCTTCTTGCTTTCCAAAGTTGATTGTGAACCGGCATGATATGTCCTATGAATGTCGGTATATTTTAAAAGCATTTAAATAAATAAAATAAATAAATAAATAAATAACTGGACAAGGGCATTCCCGTGGATGACAAGTGTGGTGGGCCATGATGACTCTTCTCAGTACGGTCCGATGCTTAGCTACGTGGACACCATATTGGAGGCTTACAGTGAATACGATGGTTGGGCCTGGCTCAACTACGATGAGCATTTCAGGGATAAAATGGAGGAGAATAGATTTATGTCGTGGGGCACCCAGGATGTTGGCTTCTGGCTTTGGCAAATGAAGTGGCTGACACAGGAGCTAGCACACGGCCCTCACTTAGGTCAGGTCAGCAAACAACACAGCCTGGGCAGGCCGTTCCTAGTGCCCACAACAATGGCACCTGCTGGAGGTACAACAAATCATCCTATAGTTCCAAGATTGCAAATACAAGCATGCCTGCTCGATTTGTCTTGCTCCTCACCCAGCCACGAAGCATCAGAAGAAGAACAATCCAGGGAGTAATATCAAGTCAAAACATCCATTATCTCGATGATTTTCTGTTCGTCGGTCCACAGGACTCACAGGCTTGCTCCCGCTTGTTGTCCACGTACCATAGTCTTGCCCTCCAGTTCGGCGTGCCATTAGCGCATGAAAAAACAGAGAGTCCTACCACAGTAATCACATTTTTGGGTATCGAGCTGGATTCAACTGAGATGGTATCCAGATTGCCTCGGGAAAAACTTCTGAATCTTCAACTCATGCTGAGACAGGTGCTGCCAGCCGAGAAACTGACTTTAGCAAAACTGCAATCCCTCATCAGCACCCTGAACTTCGCATGCAGAGTCATACTTATGGGGAGGGCATTCTTGAGGAGGCTAACGGCAATTACTGTGGGCGTTAGCCACCCTAATCATCACATTAGAATCACAGGGACGATAAAGGAACGACTTGGTCATATGGGTATCCTTTTTAAACAAGTTCAAATAAATATCTGTACGGCAGGCCCCCCCCCCCACTCCAACCGTGACCTGGGTATATATTCCGATGCATCAGGGAGGTGGGGTTTTGGATAGAGATGTGCAATCGTTTTTCACGATTTAGTCAATGCCAACGACATTGTCTAAATCGTCATTGTTGGGGAAGTTGGGAAAAAGAATCAAAATTCCACGAATTTTCGGGTTAAAGTCGGTTTTTTTATTACTGCGCACTAACAGATGTTAGTGCGCATGGACTATCCGTTAGCGCGCAGTCGCTGGACGTAGTGCGCAGTACATGGCGCCTCACCATACTGCGCACTAACGGATTATTAGTGCGCGCTCGGTACATGGCAGTGCGCGGTGATATATGTTAGTGCGCACTAACGTAAATTGATACTAAATTGACACTTTTTTTTAAATTGAAGGTTGAATATGTATTCCTATTGGGTGTCTTCTTGTTTTTTATTCATTACCAAGGTTACCAACAGCCAAGGTGCTGTTTTTTACAGATTGTTTTATATGGGGGATGGGGAATGGGAATGGGGGATAGAGCTATTAGCTTGAAGTTCTAATCCTACTGTAGTAGTGTGTCTGTGGATATTGTGATTAGGTCATCAATCATGTGACTAGAATTTGTTTGATATATTATGCATAATATTCATTTGCATCATTTTTGAATTGGCCACTTAAATTAATAGGTTTATTTTCCCTCCTACTTTTAGTCAATAGGTAGCTATAATAGCTATATAATAAGGGGTGCTCTGCTTATGTGTTGCTTTTGTTTTGTGGGTTTGAGGAGAAAACATCAGTCAATCAGTCATTATAGCTAGCTGCAGCTGTTGATTGATAGCTAATATTATACAGCCTTTATTGTTATTAATAAGGGGTAGCTGCTAGCTGGCTTAGCTAGCTGATACTAGTATCAGCCTATGATACTAGCCAGCCAGCCAGTAGCCATTGCCACTAGCCACAGTAGCATATAGCTACTGCTAGCAGCCAAGTACCACTAGCCAAAATAGCCAATAGCCACAACCAGTGAGCTGAGCTGAGCTCTACTCTTTTTTTCTGTTTCTTGAGTGAGCTCTTCGTTCGCAGCATTCCTAGCCTAGGCATAGGCAGGCACCAGCACTCCAGTCCAGCAGCAGTGCTTGCTTATAAAGGACAAGGTAGGTGCTTTGACTGCTTTCTGAACATTGTAGCAGTAGAGTTTTAATAGATTTATAAATATATAAAATTATATAATATTATATTTATCAATATTATATAGATGTATGTGTAATCTACTAGATTTATCACTAATAGTGTTTATAGCTAGCTAGCCATAGCCAGTGACACTAGGCTAATAGCTAGCTTGGCTATTAGCCTAGTGTCACTGGCTATGGCTAGCTATTAAAGCCAGTGAGTCACTACTATCAAATCAATTCTACTACTAAACCTATAATTGGCCAATAGTCTGTCCAATATCCTATATTATGTTTCTTGTGCTTGGCTTAAGGCTTCTGCTCCTGTGTGTGAGATTTGTGGGTAAGACTTGAAGTGGGAGGGAGAAGTTATTTTAGTCCAAAGAACAGAATAGGCCTGAAAAGGATATGAAAAAATAAGAATAGGACTTCTCTAACCTCAATGCTTGGCTTGCATGTAGTATTAACAGAAAAGCCTAGCCAGTCCTGCCAGGAGGCTAATGTAATGAGTGAACTGAAGTATTGCAGCCTAGTTTCAGTCTCAGTCTGCTGCAGTTTGATGCTCTGGCCAATGCATGGTATAAATTGCAATATAATATATTAGTAAGTATACTATATCAAATTATCAATTGTCAGTGTCACTCACTGACTAATAAAAAATAATCACTATATCCTTCTTTGTCCTGTGGTCTGGGGGTAGCCTTAGCAAGCAATAGCTAGCTAGCTAGCTAATGCTATTAGCTCAATAAAGTTTTAAATATGAATACCAAACTAATTTATTAACTTGTTTAATGTACTATATTTATTATATATTTCTTTGACCACAGGATCATAATGCCCCTACCAGTACCCTCTGGAAAAAAATGTGTTGCTAGTGATAGTGCTACTGGAAAGAGCTGTCTGCCAGTCCCTAGGAAAAAACTGCGATTTTTTGAGAAGAAAGAGGATGTAGAAGTGCAAGGAAACTTGTTGCAAGGGAAGGAACGAGCAGAATTTGAGGGAAAGGTGAAAAGATTAGATGAAAGAATGGTGATACAGAAAATATTTGATGATGATGAAGAATCAGATATTGAGGAGGAGGAGGAGGAGGAGGAGGATGATGATCAGGAGTTTTTGGCTAGTAAACATTCAGAGGAGAAGGAGGAGGAGGAGAACAGAAGCAATGACAATGTTAGTCAGATTGCAAAACAAACAACTACTGCCAGTGCCAGCAGTATTGCTGGTACCCTGTCCCCTACACCATTTGAACATCCACGTGTGACTACTACTACTACTACTACTACTATTTCTACTACTAGTATGAAAATGACAAGTATCCAGCCTAGAGTAAGGAACAGTACAAGGACATCAAAGATTTGGAATCATTATCATGTTGTGGCTGACCAGAGATTTGGACAATGTATCCATTGTAAAAAGATGGTGAGCCGTGGAAGAATTATTGGACATCTTACTAACAGCAACATGAAATATCACCTTGAAAGAGAACATAGAGCACTGTTGCTTGCAGAAGAAGCTGGTCCCACCGTGCTTGCCCAGGCTTCAAGTAAAGCAACAGGGAAGCAGCCACAGAAGGAAAGTAGTAGTACTAAAGAAGATACAGATTGTGTGCATCTGCAGAAGCAGCAGTCTCCTCTTCCTCATCCCCAGCAGCAGCGGCAAGCTACCATGGAGCAGATGGGGTGGTGTTCTTCTGCAATGTCACAGAGCAGGAAGCAGGCAATGTCTAAAGTGGGTACACGACATATTGCTCTAATGATTGCTTTGGATGATCAGCCACTGCAGATTGTAGAAAATGAGGGATTTAAGCGGATGCTCCATTATTTCGCCCCTTACTACAAACTTCCTTCAAGAAGTACATTTAGCCGTCAGGTGCTTCCTTCCCTATACAGAAAATGTCGTGCTGAAATGCAGATTATGATGGCAAGGGCAAAGGGGAGGAGCATCCATCTCACCACTGATGTTTGGACTAGTATGAATGCAATGCATGCATATTTGTCTCTAACAGCACATTGGTGGCAGCTGGATGAGGCATTAATACCTGTAAGCACTAGCAGCATTGGCAGTGGCAGTGGCAGCAGCTCCAAAAAGGTTTCGCCAGGATACCATTGGGCTTTACTGCATGCTCAAGTGCTAGACAAGAGACATACTTCAGAAAATATCTTACACGCAATTCAGGGGATGATGGAAAAATGGAATGGGCTCCTTAGAAGCAGTGATATGGAATGCTTAAATGGATTTTTCATTACTGACAATGGTTCCAATATTATTAAGGCTCTGGCTGATGGCAGATTCAGCGGCATCCGATGCTTTGCACATACCCTGCATCTGATAGTGAGGGATGCTTTGGGGCTTAGTGGCAAGGAAGGTGGTACTACTACTAGTTGTAGTAGTCAACTCCTGAAGCGGTTGATTGAAAAGTGTCGCAAAATAGCTGGGCATTTCAATCGTAGTGTAAAAAGTGGGAAGCAACTCAGAAAGAGGCAAATAGCAGTTGGCGCACCTTTGCACAACCTTCTTCAGGATGTGCCTACCAGATGGAATTCCACCTATCTTATGTTGGAGAGGTTGTCTGAACAGCAGACACCTCTTCATGATTTGGCAATGGCAACTGAAATTGGATTGGAAAATCCTCTTGGATGTCAGGACTGGACAAACATTGCACACATGGTGCATGTCCTCAAGCCTTTCAAAGTATATACTGATGCATTGAGTTCAGCTAATGCCACTTTGGGTGGTGTCATCCCTGTAATAAACTATCTGGAGGAGGTATTACAGGAATTTCTGCATCATCCAGATTTCTCTAAGGAAGTGTTAATGCTTGTTAAATGCTTAAAAGAGCAAGTTGAAAAAAGATTGAAACCTCTCATGCAAAGGGATTGCTATATGTTAGCCACGATGTGTGACCCACGTGTGAAAGGCAGTATTGCTCTCAAGAACAATGCTCTTACACATTGGAAAAAAAAGTTGATTAAAATGGTTGAAAACATAATGTCTAACAGGGTCTGTTCCACTGGTAACGATGAAAAAGAATTAGTATTATCCTCTCAGTCTCCAACTCCATCCTGCTCAAGTACTAGTATGATCAGCTGCTCCCCTACCCCTTCCATAACACATCAAAATATGAGTCATTCCACATTTAATGAACTGCCTGCCATGTCACAAGCAATCGCATCAGCTGTTGGCAGAAGAGTTACTACTACTGAGTCCTACCTGCAGGAGAATGTTTCAGAACTGCATGTTAAGAGTTTTCTGTCTGAGCCAATTCAGAGCATGGACTCAGATCCCTTGAGATATTGGGCACAGAAAGCTTCAATGTGGCCTGATCTTGCAATACTAGCACAGCACTTTCTTTCCTGCCCGCCAACAAGTGTGCAAAGTGAAAGAGTATTTTCAATGACAGGGAACATAGTGAGTCCACACCGTGCACGTTTGTCTCCAGACTTAGTCGAGCAATTGGTTTTTATCAAAACGAACTTTCCACAGCTTGGGTATCCGAACTTTCCCTGTGACTGGGAGGAGTGAGCCTCTTGTCGAGGGCCGAGATCCAAGGTCAAGGGGTGGAAGAGAGGCTTGGCTCTATGCAGCTGTGCTCCCCGCATCGCTTGCTGGGGTGCCCGGCCACAAGAGGCAGCAGCGGCCACAACACTGCCGCTGCTGCCTCTTGTGGCCCACAGGAGAAGCCAGTCTGGGAGTCACAAGACATGAACACTCTGTCCTGCTGCGTCTCCAACACAGGCTTCTCACTCCCAGGCTCCTTTCCCCCAGTGTCCACCTCTGAGGCAGGCAAGTCCTCGCTGGGTTCTTCTGCCTCAGCGTCCATCTCCGACAGCATGATTGTGTGAATGAAGTATGAAAGAATTTCAGGCCAATACAATATAAAATTGCACTTACAGTGCACAGAGAGGTTGATACTCTAACTAAGTAGCTAGTGGTTGTACTAGTAGTAGCTAGCTACTAGCTAGCTACTACTACTAGCTACTACTTGGATATCCAGTTTATATCCAACTAGTAGCTACTACTACTAGCTACTAGTTGGATATAAACTGTTACTGTTATATCCACTACTGTAACAATATATTGATTAACCAAATATATATAAACACCCTTGAGTGTAATAAAAAGAGAAAACTGAGCACCCAGAAGTTGTACATTTCTGAAGGATTTTTTGTTCATGAGTCTGCTTTCTCCTAGTCCTTACTCCTACTTTAGTATCACAAGCATTAAAGTTTTTGCTTCAAATGGCTGTCTTGGTCATGGAGCAATTTTTGGCATTGACGTGTGAGTCATTGCAGTAGCTTGAGTGCTGCACACACTGCACACAGTGCACAATATTGTATTGGCCAGGTTGAAAGATGTGTGAATGGTCAGTAGCCACGGTTGAAGCCTTGACGTTGGCGCTACTGCTCACAAGTATACAACTTGTGCTAATTCAGCCAGACTGAATGTTGTATGGAAGTGTATGACTAACTTAGTTACTACTAAAACAATGAAATATGTTGGATTATAATAGACATACATCCGTACATGTCTGCTCTTTGTAATTTAGTAGTACCATACTATATTATTTTTGAATAATTATTATTAGTTAAATGACTAATAAAATAATATATAAAAAAGAACAAACAAACATTTTGCACAATGTTAAAACATTTATTTTTTTTAACATATATTTAACTATTAGACATTAACAATAGACAAACATTTTTGTCAAAAAAAAAAAATTAAAATAAAAAAAAACCAGCCCAGCAGCCCAGGTCAAGGCGAAATATGATGCCTTGACTTCATGATGTTGCAGCAGGGTCAGGCTCATGTGGAGAGGAGGGTGCCGCCACTGGAGAAACCTGCTCTGAAGCAGAGGGAACTGGCACCTCCTCCTCATGAGGCATCTCATGAGGAGGAGAAGCCATTTCCCTCTGCTCCTGAGGGGCCTCCTCCAGGGCTAACAACCTCCTCTCCACAGTGCAGACACTGGCCTGCACCTCTTCGACCTTCTGCTGCAACATCATGTAGTCGGCATCATATTTCGCCTTGAACTGCCGTACTTCCTGCAGGATCTCCTCCAACTTTGAATATTGTGCACAGCAGCACTTACAGGTTGGAGGAGATCCTGGAGGAAGTACGGCAGTGCTGGTGCTGGTGCTGGCACTGGTGGTGGTGCTGGTTGCAGTGGTGGGCCGCTGGCTGCTGGCAGCTTTATCTTGGCCTGTAAAGAAATTAAAAAAAAATAATAATTCAACATGAGACACAGAACTATACATTATACATACATTACACATAGTCAGATATGACAAATAAAAAAGCAAATACTGGATGCGTGCGAGCAAGTTTATAAAATAATCTACCCCTTATTTAGTTTATTGACCTTGAGGATTATAGAAAAATGAGGAGTCCATTGCAGGGGAGAAGGAGTGAGGGGGAGAGTGGAGGGATATCAAATCTATCAACATAGATTAGAGAGAATACATAATTTGAAGGATTGGAAGGAGAAATAATAGTCAATCTCAGGTTACACAGAATATGATGGTAGGAGATACACTACAAACCTCTTCTTTTTTTTCACCTTCAATTCTTTAGTTTACTATCATAGCCACTCAGTGTCATTTAATATATACAAATAAATAAATACACACTTCCCCCCATTCCCAATCCCCAGCCACTAAAACTGATTGATATAAAAAAAAAAAGATTTTGTTTTTCAGCCTCAGATAATATATACTACTTTACTGGCCGTGCCAAGAGATATATTATTTCCTACCTAGACCACTACTTGTTGCTGCCTCCGTCCTCCTCTGGTGACAGCTCTGCCTCCCACTAGGCCCAGGAAGCCCCGCCTCGTCCCTGCCTGGGTGTGGTTCTGTACAAGACAAATCAAAATTCAGAGAACAGTTAGAATTTTAAAAACAAGAATGAGATCAGACACAATGATTCATTCACTGTTATAGTAAAGAAACATTTTTAAACACAAATTCCATTACAATTAATTGAATACTTGTGTAATGTGTGTTGTTCTTGTGTAGTATTCTGAAAACAACTTACCAGGCACGGAACGGGCCACGGTTCGGCGGACCTCCTCGAGCCACCTACCCTCGTGCAATCGCAGATGGCGACCTGAAAATTAGAGGGATATACAGGAAAAAGAATAACATTGATTAATTTTTACAACATGCCCATGTTTTGCCTTGACCTACTAGATTATTTTTTATGCAACATACAAAAGTTAGTTATACATAAATACTATTTTATTTATATTTCAATGTGGCTTTCAAAAAAATCCCAAATACCACCATTTCAAAACGATAAATATAAATATCAATAATATACCACAGATAATTTTATTTCCTTTGTAGTCTAGTTATTAAGTATTAATACTAGTATAGTATAGGGTAAGGGTGGTACACTAGTAGCTAGCTAGCTAGTAGCTAGCTACTAGTATTTCTGTTTTTTTAAAATATATTTACTTAACATTATAACTTTTATTACTTATAGTAGTTAATTATTACATTATAATTATATAACTCAATGTATGCTACTAGTAGCTACTGTAGCTAGTATTACTATCATACTCTATTTAATTTTCAATGACAAAATAATATACATAATTTATAATTGAATATTATGATCAACATTATTATTTCTCACCTTTCTTTTTCAGGTCTTCCACCTCACGAGGGTAGGAGGCCTGCCGGCAAAACTCCTCCTGGAGAGAGGCCCAGGCAGCAGTCTCCCTTTGCAGGTTAGGCCTGCTGCCTGAGGGGGTGTAAAGGTTCCCCTCATCCAGGAGCATGAGCCGGGCTAGGAGGTCCACGTCGGCCTGGGTAAAGCGGGGCTTCCTGGACCTTGCTGCCACCTTGGAGGAGGACGGTGGGGAGGAGTCAGACTCCCTCTCCCTGTCACCACCAGACTCCCTTTCACGTTCCATCCTACCATGAGAAAATAAAAAAGGAGATGAAAAAAAGTATGTGCTATAGGACAGCTGTTTGTTCAGAAGCTCACACACTAATGCAGGGAGGGGCTAGGCAGCTCCCCCCTGTCTGTGAAGCCAGCCCTCAGCCCTCACCCTCACAGTGACAGTACACTATTCAGTTCAGTGGCAGGGACATGGGGGGAGGGGAGGAGTGGGGGTCAGGCAGCTGAGCTCCCCCCCCCCCTACGTAATGCAGGCAGGGAGGGAGCTGTCTCAGCCCTCACCTTCACAGTGAGGGCTGAGACAGCTCCCTCCCTGCCTGCATTATGTAGTGAGAGGCTTGCTGGCTTCACAGACAGGGGGGGGGGGGGAGCTCAGCTGCCTGACCCTCACTCCTCCCCTCCCCCCATGTCCCTGCCACTGAACTGAATAGTGTACTGTCACTGTGAGGGTGAGGGCTGAGACAGCTCCCTCCCTGCCTGCATTATGTAGTGAGAGGCTTGCTGGCTTCACAGACAGGGGGGGGGGGGGAGCTCAGCTGCCTGACCCTCACTCCTCCCCTCCCCCCATGTCCCTGCCACTGAACTGAATAGTGTACTGTCACTGTGAGGGTGAGGGCTGAGACAGCTCCCTCCCTGCCTGCATTACGTAGGGGGGGGGGGGGGAGCTCAGCTGCCTGACCCTCACTCCTCCCCTCCCCCCATGTCCCTGCCACTGAACTGAATAGTGTACTGTCACTGTGAGGGTGAGGGCTGAGACAGCTCCCTCCCTGCCTGCATTACGTAGTGAGAGGCTTGCTGGCTTCACAGACAGGGGGGGGGGGGAGCTCAGCTGCCTGACCCTCACTCCTTCCCTCCCCCCTTGTCCCTGCCACTGAACTGAATAGTGTACTGTCACTGTGAGGGTGAGGGCTGAGACAGCTCCCTCCCTGCCTGCATTACGTAGTGAGAGGCTTGCTGGCTTCACAGACAGGGGGGGGGGGGGAGCTCAGCTGCCTGACCCTCACTCCTCCCCTCCCCCCATGTCCCTGCCACTGAACTGAATAGTGTACTGTCACTGTGAGGGTGAGGGCTGAGACAGCTCCCTCCCTGCCTGCATTACGTAGTGAGAGGCTTGCTGGCTTCACAGACAGGGGGGGGGGGAGCTCAGCTGCCTGACCCTCACTCCTTCCCTCCCCCCATGTCCCTGCCACTGAACTGAATAGTGTACTGTCACTGTGAGGGTGAGGGCTGAGACAGCTCCCTCCCTGCCTGCATTACGTAGGGGGGGGGGGAGCTCAGCTGCCTGACCCTCACTCCTCCCCTCCCCCCATGTCCCTGCCACTGAACTGAATAGTGTACTGTCACTGTGAGGGTGAGGGCTGAGACAGCTCCCTCCCTGCCTGCATTACGTAGTGAGAGGCTTGCTGGCTTCACAGACAGGGGGGGGGGGGAGCTGTCTCAGCCCTCACCCTCACAGTGACAGTACACTATTCAGTTCAGTGGCAGGGACATGGGGGGAGGGGAGGAGTGAGGGTCAGGCAGCTGAGCTCCCCCCCCCCTACGTAATGCAGGCAGGGAGGGAGCTGTCTCAGCCCTCACAGTGAGGGCTGAGACAGCTCCCTCCCTGCCTGCATTACGTAGTGAGAGGCTTGCTGGCTTCACAGACAGGGGGGGGGGGGAGCTCAGCTGCCTGACCCTCACTCCTCCCCTCCCCCCATGTCCCTGCCACTGAACTGAATAGTGTACTGTCACTGTGAGGGTGAGGGCTGAGACAGCTCCCTCCCTGCCTGCATTACGTAGTGAGAGGCTTGCTGGCTTCACAGACAGGGGGGGGGGGGGAGCTCAGCTGCCTGACCCTCACTCCTCCCCTCCCCCCATGTCCCTGCCACTGAACTGAATAGTGTACTGTCACTGTGAGGGTGAGGGCTGAGACAGCTCCCTCCCTGCCTGCATTACGTAGTGAGAGGCTTGCTGGCTTCACAGACAGGGGGGGGGGGGAGCTCAGCTGCCTGACCCTCACTCCTCCCCTCCCCCCATGTCCCTGCCACTGAACTGAATAGTGTACTGTCACTGTGAGGGTGAGGGCTGAGACAGCTCCCTCCCTGCCTGCATTACGTAGTGAGAGGCTTGCTGGCCTATACACTATTCAGTTCAGTGAGGGTCAGGCAGCTGAGCTCCCCCCCCCCCCCCTACGTAATGCAGGCAGGGAGGGAGCTGTCTCAGCCCTCACCCTCACAGTGAGGGCTGAGACAGCTCCCTCCCTGCCTGCATTACGTAGTGAGAGGCTTGCTGGCCTATACACTATTCAGTTCAGTGAGGGTCAGGCAGCTGAGCTCCCCCCCCCCCCTACGTAATGCAGGCAGGGAGGGAGCTGTCTCAGCCCTCACCCTCACAGTGAGGGCTGAGACAGCTCCCTCCCTGCCTGCATTACGTAGTGAGAGGCTTGCTGGCTTCACAGACAGGGGGGGGGGGAGCTCAGCTGCCTGACCCTCACTCCTCCCCTCCCCCCATGTCCCTGCCACTGAACTGAATAGTGTACTGTCACTGTGAGGGTGAGGGCTGAGACAGGGAGGGAGGGAGCTGTCTCAGCCCTCACCCTCACAGTGAGGGCTGAGACAGCTCCCTCCCTGCCTGCATTACGTAGTGAGAGGCTTGCTGGCCTATACACTATTCAGTTCAGTGAGGGTCAGGCAGCTGAGCTCCCCCCCCCCCTGTCTGTGAAGCCAGCCAGCCTCTCATGCAGGGAGGGAGCTGTCTGACACTGACAATCTCTGTTAAACTTTTTTTTCACTAAATTAGCATAAAATTTAATGAAGTACTTTTGTGTGTTAAACTTTTAATTTCCCCTAATGTAAGTAACTTCATTTAATATTATTTTAATATTATTTTATGCTACTTCACCGAAAAAAAAAGTGCATTAACTATTTAACTTAACCAACTAAGTAGCTAACTAAAGTAATACTGTATAAAAACTAAAACAAAATCTTATATGTTTTTATTATATTATACACTTACAGTGGTAGAGTTGATGATAGGTTGTGTTGATTCGATTTTTTGCTGTGTAGTGTGTACTGTGTGCACTGCAGTGCTCACTTGCTCAGCTCACTGCTCACGCTCTGTCTCAGAAACAGCACGTACTAAGAAAATAATTATTAGTGCGTGTATTTTAAGCAAAATGGCCTCCGGGGACCTCACAGAGCATGCTCAAGGTAGTGCGCACTAACCCTAGGTAGTGCGCACAACCCAGCGATAGTGCGCACTAACTACGGATGATTTAAAATACTGATTCTACATTCCCATTGCCTGTTTTCCAGGTGGTGCGAACCAGTGGGAGCAGGGAACCGTACATTTAGCTAACGAACTCCTTAAAAATTGATACGTTTTACTTAAAAGTTGCAATTTTTGGCAGTGCGCACTAACATTAGTTAATGCGCACTAACGGTAACATTGAGCGCACTACCCCGTTAGTGCGCACTAACTACGGATGATTTAAAATACTGATTCTACATTCCCATTGCCTGTTTTCCAGGTGGTGCGAACCAGTGGGAGCAGGGAACCGTACATTTAGCTAACGAACTCCTTAAAAATTGATACGTTTTACTTAAAAGTTGCAATTTTTGGCAGTGCGCACTAACATTAGTTAATGCGCACTAACGGTAACATTGAGCGCACTAACCCCGTTAGTGCGCACTAACTACGGATGATTTAAAATACTGATTCTACATTCCCATTGCCTGTTTTCCAGGTGGTGCGAACCAGTGGGAGCAGGGAACCGTACATTTAGCTAACGAACTCCTTAAAAATTGATACGTTTTACTTAAAAATTGCAATTTTTGGCAGTGCGCACTAACATTAGTTAATGCGCACTAACGGTAACATTGAGCGCACTAACCCCGTTAGTGCGCACTAACTACGGATGATTTAAAATACTGATTCTACATTCCCATTGGCTGTTTTCCAGGTGGTGCGAACCAGTGGGAGCAGGGAACCGTACATTTAGCTAACGAACTCCTTAAAAATTGATACGTTTTACTTAAAAGTTGCAATTTTTGGCAGTGCGCACTAACATTAGTTAATGCGCACTAACGGTAACATTGAGCGCACTAACCCCGTTAGTGCGCACTAACTCCGTTCGTAAAAAAAAACAAAACACACGTGAAAAACTAAACTTTTAAACGAATCGGTCGACCGAAGCCAGAACCGATTCCTAAAAACGAAGCACATCTCTAGTTTTGGAGTTTATTGTCAGGGTTCCTGGTCTTCAGCCTGGGTAGAATCAGGCCTAACACGGATTCCATCCTTATCGCCCTAGTCATATGGGGTGAGAAACTACATAACAAGCACATAATATTCTGGTGTGACAACATGGCTGTAGTGCAGGTTATAAAAAGGCAGTCTGCCAGGTGTCATAAGGTATCCATCTCACCAAGATGGTGAGATGGACAGTGAAATGCTAAGAGAAATTAGGGAAGCTATCCAAATTGGTAGTGCAGTAATAATGGGAGATTTCAATTACCCAAATATTGACTGAGTAAATGTAACATTAGGACATGCTAGAGAGATAAAGTTCCTGAATGGAATAAATGACAGTTTTATGGAGCAATTGGTTCAGGAACCGATGAGAGAGGGTGCAATTTTAGATCTAATTCTCAGTGGAGCACAGGATTTGGTGAGAGAGGTAACTGTAGTGGGGCCGCTTGGCAATAATGATCATTAACTTCACAATCTGGGTAAACAAATAAGCGTGGGGATAGCTTGATTATTATGGCAGTTTCTACCCTAAATCAATTAAGCCTGATACATCACTTTGAATGCATATACAGCATTGCTCTCTGCTTAAACGGCAGGGGTAAATGTGGAAAAGAGGATTTACATTCAGACAACATCCAACAAGGCATTGATCTGTGCAGTCTGGATAAACAAGCATTGGGGTAACTTGCTTGATGCAGGGGTTACTACCCTTAACCATTAAGCCTTATGCTCACCTTTGATGCAACTCCAACATTACTCTCTTCATCAATGGCAGGGGATGGCAGGACATTTGAATCAAACAGTTACCAACAAGGACCCTGAACTTGGTGGTTGATGAAACAGATAAGTATGGGAAAATAAATGTGGGAGCTTGCTGGGCAGACTGGATGGGCCGATTGGTCTTTTTCTGCCATCATTTCTATGTTTTTATATAATATGATCAAATTTGAATTAATGACTAGAAGGGGAACAGTAAGCAAATCCATAGCTCTAGTGCTAAACTTTCAAAAGGGAAACTTTGAAAAATGAGAAAAATAGTTAGAAAAAAACTGAAAGGAGCAGCTACAAAGGTAAAAAGTGTGCAAGAGGTGTGGACATTGTTAAAAAAATAACATCCTAGAAGCACAGTCCAGATGTATTTCACACATTAAGAAAGGTGGAAGGAAGACAAAATGGTTACCGGCATGTTTAAAAGGTGAGGTGAAAGAAGCTATTTTAGCCAAAAGATCTTCATTCAAAAATTGGAAAAAGGATCCAAAGGAAGAAAATAGGATAAAACATAAGCGTTGGCAAGATAAATGTAAGACATTGATAAGACAGGCTAAGAGAGAATTTGAAAAGAAGTTGGCCATAGAGGCAAAAACTCACAGTAAAAACTTTAAAAAATATATCCAAAGCAGAAAGCCTGCGAGGGAGTCAGTTGGACCGTTAGATGATTGAGGGGTTAAATGGGCATTTAGGGAAGATAAGGCCATCGCGGAAAGATTAAATGATTTCTTTACTTCGGTGTTTACTGAAGAGGATGTTGGGGAGGTACCCGTAATGGAGAAGGTTTTCATGAGTAATGATTCAGATAAACTGAACCAAATCAAGGTGAACCTAGAAGTTGTGGTAGGACTGATTGACAAACTGAAGATAGTAAATCACCTGGACCATATGGTATACACCCCAGAGTTCTGAAGGAACTAAAAAATGAAATTTCGGGGGAGCTAGAGCGAAGGAAGGAGAGAGCCGCCAGCTTTACCCCGAGGAGAACTGTGCAACAGGAGCCCCTGTGAACATCTTGCCGGTGAGAACAGCTGAGCCGTGATTGACGACATGAGGGGCGTGGCTACAGACTATAAGAACTGCTGTAGCGTGGCCTATTACCGGGGAGCTAGAGCGAAGGAAGGAGAGAGCCGCCAGCTTTACCCCGAGGAGAACTGTGCAACAGGAGCCCCTGTGAACATCTTGCCGGTGAGAACAGCTGAGCCGTGATTGACGACGTGAGGGGCGTGGCTACAGACTATAAGAACTGCTGTAGCGTGGCCTATTACCGGGGAGCTAGAGCGAAGGAAGGAGAGAGCCGCCAGCTTTACCCCGAGGAGAACTGTGCAACAGGAGCCCCTGTGAACATCTTGCCGGTGAGAACAGCTGAGCCGTGATTGACGACGCGAGGGGCGTGGCTACAGACTATAAGAACTGCTGTAGCGTGGCCTATTACCGGGGAGCTAGAGCGAAGGAAGGAGAGAGCCGCCAGCTTTACCCCGAGGAGAACTGTGCAACAGGAGCCCCTGTGAACATCTTGCCGGTGAGAACAGCTGAGCCGTGATTGACGACGCGAGGGGCGTGGCTACAGACTATAAGAACTGCTGTAGCGCGGCGCAGTGGCGCCACCGGCGCAACGTCGAAGCCGCTCGCGTCAAAGGGGCGAGCGGCTTTGTCCGACTTCGTCCGGGGAAGTCTGGGCGTTTGGGGAAATTTCTGGTGTTTTCTTAACTTGGATGGGGAAGAAAAGAAAAGCCAAGTTAGTGACATCATCCCCAGCGCAGCAACAGCATAAAGGCCCTATGGACCAGCATGTTGTTAGACAGAGAATTTCGCCAAGTGAGGACGAAGGGGGAGGAGTATCCTTGGCCTCCCTAAGTCCCGGCGACGGACCTCTATCTCCACCTCAGCCATTCAGGTCTCCATCGACCGAAGAGGCACAAGATCTGGTAGGAATAGTGCCCTTGGAGGTAAACTTGCATAGGCAAGTAGACACCAAAGGGTCTAAAGACGTTTTATATGTTAAAAATATGTTAGAAGCCTCACCAGATGATATTGGTATAGGCATTAGTCTGGTTCCTCCGGATAATGTATCTTTAGGTGATTTATGGCAGTTGATTGTGAAAATAGATAACAATATTGCAATAATGAATAAGTCCTTATCTGCTGTGATTCAAGCTAATACGAATATAATTACTCAACATGATACAAAAATTGTTAATTGTGAAAAACAAATAACTGATTTAAATTCAAAGATCCAATTAATGCAGAATTCACAGAATGTATTTATGCAGGATAGTTTGATCCTACATAAAGAAAATGAAAGATTAGAAAATATATTACGATCAAAGAATTTGAGATTGGTGAATTTCCCCCAGACACGTTTGTTATCTCCGTTTGAAATGTAAAAATTTTTTTTAAAAGAAATATTGCAATATAAAGACGAGGATATTCCTAAGGTATCTAAGATTTTTTATTTCACTATAAGATCTAGAAGAAATGAACGGAATTCACAGATAGAAGATCCTCCAAGTTTAGGAGTATCTACCTTCTTGGAGGAATCTATCGATTTAATTGAGAAAAGAGCAACTCTTTTTGTTACTTTTTTCGCTGAACAGGATAAGGACAATATTTTTAGAAAGTTTTTCCAATTAAAAGATATATCTTTTTGTGGGCAAAGGGTCCAAATTTTTCCTGATGTTGCCCGACCTACTCAGGCAAGGAGAAAGTATTTTCTATCCTTAAAACATCGAGTTGTAGGAATTGGAGCAACATTTTTCCTCAAATTCCCTTGTGTTTGTCAAATAACATACCAAGGGAAGAAATTTAGATTTGTGGACCCGACCCATCTTGAGACTTTCTTGTCAGATAAATCACAGGTATAACTAATTAGAGATAGAGGTGTATTAAAAAAGATAGTCAAAATTCTCCTTCCTTTTATGTTTCTGCTAATGAAATCTCAATCCTAGAATCATTAGGATTGATTTATTATTAGCAAATGATATATAAATCTTGTATTTATATATAACAGTTGCCTTTCCCCCAATTATGTGAAATGTAAAACAATTATTGTTTGTGTGTATTGATTATAAGTATTTAATTATGGTTGTGGAACATATTTCCTGTTTTCCTTTTCATGATATTGTCATTGAAGAAACTTAATAAAGTATAAATAAAAAAAAAAAATGAAATTTCAGACCTATTAGTAAAAATTTGTAACCTATCTTTAAAATCATCCATTTTACCTGAAGACTGGAGGATGGCTAATGTAACCCCAATATTTAAAAAGGGCTCCAGGGGCGATTTGGGAAACTAGAGACCAGTTAGCTTGACTTTAGTGCCAGAAATAATAGTGGAAAGTTTTCTAAAGATCAAAATCACAGAACATATAGAAAGACATGGTTTAATAGAACAAAGTCAGCATGCCTTGCCTCACAAATTTGCTTCACTTTTTTGAAGGAGTTAATAAACATGTAGATAAAGGTGAACCAGTAGATGTAGTGTATTTGGGTTTTTAGAAGGCATTTTACAAAGTTCCTCATGAGAAGCTTCTAAGAAAAGTAAAAAATCATGGGATAGGTGGCAACGTCCTTTCATGGATTACAAACTGGTTAAAAGACAGGAAACAGAGAGTAGAATTAAATGGACAATTTTCTCAGTGGAAAAGGGAAAACAGTGGAGTGTCTCAAGGATCTGTACTAGAACCCGTGCTTTTCAATATATTTATAAATGATCTGGAAAGGAATACGATGAGTGAGGTAATGAAATCTGCAGATGAGTCAAAATTATTCATAGTAGTAATTGCCAGGTTCTTGTGGCCTGGTTTGGCCTCTGTTGGAAACAGAATGCTTGGCATGCTGGACCCTTGGTCTGACCCAGCATGGCAATTTCTTATGTTCTTATGTGATAAATTGTAGGAGGACCTTGTGAGACTGGAAAATTGGGCACCCAAATGGCAGATGAAATTTAATGTGGATAAGTGCAAGGTGATGCATATAGGGAAAAATAACCCATGCTGTAGTTACACGATGTTAGGTTCCATATTAGGAGCTACCACCCAGGAAAGAGATCTAGGCGTCATAGTGGATAATACTTTAAAGTCATCGGCTCAGTGTGCTGCGGCAATCAAAAAAGCAAACAGAATGTTAGGAATTATTAGGAAGGGAATGGTGAATACAACGTAAAATATCATAATGGCTCTGTATCGCTCCATGGTGAAACTGCACCTTCAATACTGGGTACAATTCTGGTCGCCGCATCTCAAAAAAGGTATAGTTATGATGGAGAAGGTACAGAGAAGGGGGACCAAAATGATAAGGGGATGGAACAGCTCCCCTATGAGGAAAGGCTAAAGAAGTTAGGATTGTTCAGCTTGGAGAAGAGACGGCTGAGGGGGCATATGATAGAGGTCTTTAAAATCATGAGAGGTCTAGAATGGGTAAATGTGAATCTGTTATTTACTCTTTCCGATAATAGAAGGACTAGGGGGCACTCCATGAAGTTAGAATGTAGCACATTTAAAACTAATCGGAGAAAATTATTTTTCACTTAACGCACAAATAAACTCTGGAATTTATTGCCAGGGGATGTGTTTAGTGCAGTTAGTGTAGCTGGGTTTAAAAAAGGTTTGGATAAGTTCTTGGAGAAGTCCATTACCTGCTATTAATCAAATTAACTTAGAAAATAGCCACTGCTATTACTAGCATCAGTAGCATGGGATATACTTAGTTTTTGGGTACTTGTATCCTGGATTGGCCACTGTTGGAAACAGGATGCTGGGCTCGATGGACCCTTGGTCTGACCCAGTAGGGCAATTTCTTATGTTCTTATGTACTCACTAATCTTTACCTGAACACAGTTATATGGGTGCGCCACATCCCTGGGGCTCATAATAGCATCACTGACGCCCTGTCAAGACCTAAATGGGATTTATTTTGGAGACAGGTACCCGGAGCAGACAAAAAGAAGTACCGGTGCCAAATCGCTTGTAGAGCATTGGAGTGACACAACGCAAGACCTCTTACAGAGATCGGTAGCTACGGCTACATGGAGCACATACTGCAGGGCTTATGTTAACATGTCCGAATTTTTGAAGGAACAGGGTTGGGGCTGTCCCAGAGCAGTTAATTGTCAAATTTATAGCATGGGCTAAGGACAGAGGAAAATAGAGGGGGTTCAGTGTCGAATCAGCTGGCTGGGTTCACTTTGTTTTAGAAGGTGCAGGGATGGGGTGACTAAACCAAGAAACTGTTGGTAAGGTGGACTAGAAAGACAGGGCCAATGCTTGATCCAAGGCACCCAATCACACACGACCTGCTCATTTGGGTATGGCTGGTTCTACTGTCAGTTTGTGAGTCAGATTTTGAAGTCAAACTGTTCCGGGCCACCTTTTTCTTTTAATTTTTTGGCGAGCTGGTGGCCACTTCCAAAAAAGACTTAGGTTACCGGGGTATACTGATGCAGCATGTCAAGATATCTGATCATTCCATGCAAATAATTCTCCAAAGAACAAAAACAGATCAGGCTGCCCAAGGCGCCAGACTATGTTTGAAGTAAGCAATATCGCAGGAGCCTTGTCCCATACAGAAAGGAAAATTGGTTCTTACCTGATAATTTTCATTCCTGTAGTACCACGGATCAGTCCAGACTCCTGGGTTTTGCCCCCCTCCCCCCCCCCCCCAGATGGAGACAGAGAAGTTCTAAAGGACTCTGACGTATATAGCAGGGCGCCACCTACAGTCCATCAGTATTGCTCAGTCACAAAGCAGAATGGATGAAAAAAACCCAAACTAACTATATACACTAACCTATACCATTTAATTGGATAACTAACTCCAAGTGGGAACAGAACCAGTTGAATACGGAAAACAAGATTGATCTGCAGACAAAAAGTATACAACTGCTGACAGAGTGGACTCTCCATTACCTGATTGTGCCAAGTGGGTGGGACTCTGGACTGATCCGTGGTACTACAGAAATGAAAATTATTAGGTAAGAACCAATTTTCTTTTCCCTGTACGTACCTGGATCAGTCCAGACTCCTGGGATGTACCAGAGCTTTTCTTACCTGGGATGGGATCCAGAGAGGCTGGCTCTCAGCACATCTTCTCCAAATCCACCGGAACCCAGAGCCTGGACATCCAGATGGTAATGTCTAGTAAAAGTATATAAAGATTTCCATGTGGCCGCTCTGCAAATCTCCTGCGGCGAAATCTGCTGACATTCTGCCCATGACGCCGCCTGAGAACGTGTAGGATGTGACCTAAGACCCACTGGTTAGGGCTTGCCACTTAAATATGCAGAATTTATAGCCTCCTTCAGCCATCGGGCGATCGTCGTCTTAGACGCCAACCCTCCACTGCCGTGTCCCTGCGGTGAGCAAAGAAGCGTGGAGCTTTGGAATTCTTGAACTTCGCCATGAGATCCATGGAAGGAATGCCCCACCGGTCGCAAATTAGCTGAAAGGCTTTGTTGGCAAGCTCCCACTCTTCTGGATCGAGACGATGTCGACTGAGAAAATCCGCGTGAACGTTGTCGACCCTGGCAATGTGGGATGCCGCTATGCTGTCCAAGTGCCTTTCCACCCAACAGATCAACTGGCGAGCTTCCAACGCAACAGACTGGCTCTTGGTTCCTCCTTGGCGATTGATGTAAGCCACCGTGGTCGTGTTGTTGGACAGCACGTGGACCGACTTCCCCTTGAGGAGCAGAAGGAACATCTGCGAGGCCAGACGTACCGCCCTGATTTCCAGGCGATTGATGGACCATTGAGATTCCTCTTGGGACCATTGTCCTTGTACTGACTTTCTCAGACACACTGCCCCTCAACATGAAAGGCTGGCATCCGTAGTCACCACCGTCCACTCCGGAACCACCAAGGAAACTCTGCGGGTCAAGTTGTTCGAAAGCAGCCACCAATCCAAACTGGATCGAGCAGTCTCCATCAGTGGAAGGGGAAGGTGAAACTGTTCAGACACTGGGTTCCATAGGGAAAACAACGCCGACTGCAAAGTTCGCAAGTGAACGAAAGCCCAGGGAACCAGTTCCAATGTCGAGGTAATCGAACCCAGGACCTGTAAGTAATCCCAAACGTTCGGAGGATGCTTGGACAACAATACTCACACCTGACCTTGTAATTTTAGAATGCATTCTGATGTCAGGAAAACTCTGCCTTGTCGTGTATCGAACAGGCCTCCCAGAAATTCTAATGACTGGGAGGGAATTAGATGACTCTTGGCCAGATTGACAACCCATCCGAGCACTCACAGCAATTGAAGCACCTGGTGGATTGCTTTCTGGCAAAGTACCTCTGACTTTGCCCGAATCAGCCAGTCGTCCAAATACGGGTGAACCTAAAATCCTTCCTGACGAAGCTGCGCTGCCACCACCACCATGATCTTTGTGAATTTCCTGGGTGCAGTAGCTAGGCCGAAAGGCAGGGCTTGAAACTGATAATGACGTCCCAGGATTGAAAACCGCAGGAACCTCTGGTGATCGGACCGGATCCCGATGTGGAGATACACCTCCGTCAGATCCAGAGACGCAAGAAACTCCCCTTGACGGACCACAGCGATGACGGACCTCAACGTCTCCAAACGGAAGCGGGGAATGTGAAGACACCTGTTGACCCACTTTAAATCGAGAATGGGCCGGAAGGTTCCTTCTTTTTTTTGTATCACAAAGTAAATGGAGTAACGGCCCCTTCGTTGTTGAGACGGAGGAACAGGAATGATTGCTCAGAGGCTCAACAAGCGCTGCAACGTCTTTTTTACCGCCTGACGCTTGGTTGTGTACCCGCATGGGGAAACCAGGAACTTGGGACTGGGACGGCGTGCAAAATCTAAAGTGTAGTTGTGTCTTATCACAGAGAGAACCCACTGGTCTGATGTTAGTTTGGTCCACTCCTCATAAAACAGAGACAATCTGCCCCTGACTATTGGAACCGAGGAACGGACCGGCATCACATCATTGTGAAGGCTTTCCACCCTGGGAGATACGCAGTCTACCGAAACGTGTCCCACGAAAGGACTGAGACCATGACTATTGCCTGTTAGAATTCTGTCGAAAGGAGGGAGTGGGCGCCCGAGGAGCCCTAGACTTTCGACCCCCATGAAACTGGGATTTAGAGGAAAAGGGACCCCTTTGTTTCGGCCGATCTTCCGGCAATCGATGAACCTTATTCTCTCCCAAAAATTGAATTAGGTCCTCTAGCTCTTTGCCAAACAGCAGTTCGCCCTTGAAAGGAAGAGATCCCAGCCAGGACTTGGAAGAAGCATCTGCCGACCAGTTTCATAGCCACAACAGACGACAGGTGGAGACGGCCGATACTGTGGTTCTAGCGGATGTACGGAGTAAATCAAAAAAGGCATTCGCACTATAAGCAATGACAGACTCAAGACGGCCAGCTTGGAGGGTTTCCACCTCTGACAGTGAATCATTGGCCTGAAATTGTTGTAGCCAACAAAGACCCACTCTCAAAGAAAAATTGCTACACATAGTAGGGATGTGAATCGTGTCCTCGATCGTCTTAACGATCGATTTCGGCTGGGAGGGGGAGGGAATCGTATTGTTGCCGTTTGGGGGGGTAAAATATCGTGAAAAATCGTTAAAAATCGAAAAATCGAAAAAACCGGCACATTAAAACCCCCTAAAACCCACCCCCGACCCTTTAAATTAAATCCCCCACCCTCCCGAACCCCCCCCAAATAACTTAAATAACCTGCGGGTCCAGCGGCGGTCCGGAACGGCAGCGGTCCGGAACGGGCTCCTGCTCCTGCATCTTGTCGTCGAAAAATGGCGGCGGCCATAGACGAAAAAGATTGGACGGCAGGAGGTCCTTCCGGACCCCCGCTGGACTTTTGGCAAGTCTCGTGGGGGTCAGGAGGCCCCCCACAAGCTGGCCAAAAGTTCCTGGAGGTCCAGCGGGGGTCAGGGAGCGATTTCCCGCCGCGAATCGTTTTCGTACGGAAAATGGCGCCGGCCATACGCGTATGGCCGGCGCCATTTTCCATACGGAAAATGGCGCCGGCAGGAGATCGACTGCAGGAGGTTGTTCAGCGAGGGTTCCGGCACCTCGCTGAACGACCTCCTGCAGTCGATCTCCTGCCGGCGCCATTTTCCGTACGAAAACGATTCGCGGCGGGAAATCGCTCCCTGACCCCCGCTGGACCTCCAGGAACTTTTGGCCAGCTTGTGGGGGGCCTCCTGACCCCCACGAGACTTGCCAAAAGTCCAGCGGGGGTCCGGAAGGACCTCCTGCCGTCCAATCTTTTTCGTCTATGGCCGCCGCCATTTTTCGGCGCCATTTTGGAAAATGGCGCCGGCTGAAGACGACAAGATGCAGGAGCAGGAGCCCATTCCGGACCGCTGCCGTTCCGGACCGCCGCTGGACCCGCAGGTTATTTAAGTTATTTGGGGGGGGGGGGGTGCGGGAGGGGGGGGGATTTAATTTAAAGGGTCGGGGGGGGGTTTTAGGGGGTTTTAGTGTGCCGGCTCACGATTCTAACGATTTATAACGATAAATCGTTAGAATCTGTATTGTATTGTGTTCCATAACGGTTTAAGACGATATTAAAATTATCGGACGATAATTTTAATCGTCCTAAAACGATTCACATCCCTAACACATAGCAGCTCGGACTCCAAGTGCCGAGTCCTCAAAAATCTTTTTAAATTGAAACTCCAGCTTTCTATCCTGCAAATGCTTGAGAGCAGTTGCACCTGTGACCGGGATAGTGGTCTTTTTAGTAACAGCCGACACCACTGCATCCACCTTGGGAACACGAAGCAGCTCTAATGCGTCCTCTGGTAAAGGGTATAGCTTGTCCATAGCCTTTGCTACTTTCAACGGAGCGCACTGTACTGTATCGGCCCAACAGACTGTAGGTTTTGCTCCTGCACCATCTGCTGGAGACAGAGAAATACTGATGGACTGTAGGTGGCGCCCTGCTATATACGTCAGAGTCCTTTAGAACTTCTCTGTCTCCATCTGCTAGGGGGGGGGGGGGGGGGCAAAACCCAGGTGTCTGGACTGATCCAGGTACGTACAGGGAACTTGCTGAATTTCATGGCATTGCGGACAGATGGCAATAGATTCCTATTGATTCACGTTGACCATATCCCCGTTACCAGATACCAGTTCTCAGTGGTCTTGGCTTTGCCGGAATAGGGTGTAACGCTAGTGTCTTCGGGACCCATTCATTTAGAATAGGAGCAGCCACCAGCGCAGCTCAGGCAGGGTTGAACATCAATACCATACAAAGACTCAGTAGATGGAAGTCTGATGCAGTGTACATGTATATTAGGACAAATTGTGCATGAATGTATAACTATTTCTTTTAACCTCTTTTCACAGATCTGTCCCAATGGCAAAAGATTGTTTGGATCGTCAGACACGCCTTTGTTTACTGGGCAGCATAAAGGGCTCTAGTTCATTTGTATGGGTCTCATTTGGGTCTGGCCACTCAGGACGTGTGCATTTTATGGATGAGTGAAAGAGGAATATCCTAGGACCAGCTTATTCAACTCAAGAAGGATACGCTAGCCAAGCCTAATGTCATAGTTATACATCTTGGCGGCAATAATCTTGGGACATCATCCTGTGTACAGCTAATCTACCACATAAAGAACGACTTGAGCGAGTTAGTTTCCTGGTTTCCCAGTTCATGTTTTATGTGGGCCAATATTATTCAGCAAATAAAATAGAATGATAGTAAATTATCGAAGAGGGGTCGCAAAAAGATTAACCGGCATGTGGGAGTTTGGGTACAGAAATTCGGCGGCCGTCATATATTACACGAGTGGGCAGATGACCCCTGCGAAGGCCTTTATTGGCTCGACCAAATTCATCTTTCTGATATTGTTTATGATCTTTTCAATAATACAATACAGGAAGCTCTCAAATCTGTTGCGACCTTTGCTGCTCACCTCATTTTGCCCTGTAGCTCTGATTCTGGCAAAGATGGCCACCACTGCCTCTGCATGCCAACCTCCCTGGCGTTCCCGGGACAGCGTGGGCAATCCCGGTCGCCATCTTGAATCTGGTGTAACTTAGGGCACACGCGCGCCTGCCTCCGTCTTATCCACGTCATGGCGGGAACCTCGGGGGCGTCCCCTCCGCATGACGTCATTGCCTACGTGTACTTAAGCCTACCGGACCTTCCTACCAATGAGTTAGCAAGGATTCCATTGTTGTGTCCGACGGTCTCAGACGGCTTTGACCTTTGTGCCTCACCTTTCTCTCTGCTGTCCCCGCTAGCCTCAGGAAGATGGCTACCGCCACGTCTGCATGCCGGTCTCTCCGGCGTCCCCGGAACGGCAGTGGCAAAGCCTCATGCCATGTTTCTCCTGAGGGCCTCCTACACATCATGGTGGGAACCTCGGGGGCGTCCCCCTTGAGTGTCATCACGCCATCTGGGTATTTAGCCTGCCATTCGTTTGCTAGTTAATCGAGTTAGCAAGGATCGTGAATGGATGGAAAGCCTCCGGTCTGAGCTACTCTGCTGCTTCCTTGCTGCCGCTGGAAGCTCTCTCTGCCCTTCGGGGTATTTCTCTAACTTGGGTACCCGCTCCTTGGGGGCCCTTTACTTTCTTTCAGGTGCCTATCTGGGATCAGGTAGTCGTTCCTCGAGGGCCTGCTCTCCCTGGCTCGGTGCCTGTATACAACTACTTCTGCCTGCTGGGATCTCCACCTATACAGCTACCAACTTAGTGAGTAATCTAACATTGTCAGTCTGTCTCATCTACAGCCCTGCTGTACTGGGAACCTGCATCCAGATCTCCCTATACTATCTCTGTGAGATGGGTCTCCTCTGCCGAGGGCCTCTGGATCACCTCACTACTGCCACCTCTGGTGGTACATCTCAGCTGTATAATAAAAGACAAATCTCTGTGTTTGTATGTCTCGAGTCTAGCCTAGTACTGTGGTTCCTCACAGGGCTCCTCCCCATGGGTGTGATCATCTCCACAGTACCCAAACACCTGAAAATCATAACATCCATCTTGCTCAATTCCTTTTCTCAGAGACACTTCCTGCATTCTAGACTGAGTGACTCAGGTACCCGCTCCTTGGGGGCCTTGCTGCACTCAGGGCTATCCGCTCCTCGGAGAGCCTTCTCTGCGAGTCTCAACTTCACCAGCTTAGTGAGTACCTCTCGCTACTTCTACGGATGACCCTTCAGTGTTCCTGCTCCGGGTCTCTGCTGCTGCTGCTACAACGATATCTCTACTGCAACACTACGGAGTGAGTACTAGACCTGATCTTCAACTCTGTTTCTCTCTTCCTGTGCGGATCCTCGGGTTACCCCGCTCTGTGGACCACTACCGGATCCACGCTGTCTTGTGCCTACTACCAACATCTATCTCCGGCCTACCCCGTGCTGCGGACCACTACCGGAGCTACCACACAGAAGAACTACCAAGAAGGAAGTATTACTCGTGTTACCCTGCTCTGCGAACCACCACCGGAGCATCCATCTCAGGTCTGCCTACTCAAGGACTGAGTTTACTAACCGCTCCTCGGGTTTCTCTTTGCTGTATAATAAATATATCTCTGACTCCTATGTCCATCACTGCTGAGACCCCGCCTGTTGTGGAGAGTCCCCACAGGGCTCCTCCCTGTGGGTGGAGTCAGCTCTCTCCACGACCCAAGGGCCTACAAACCTAGTTCAAGTGTAACAGATTGCTAACTCCATGGACCCGGCTCAGCTCTCAGCCTTACAAGCCATCCCTGGCCTGGCCCAATGGATTTCGGTGCAACAGAGGACTTTGGAGACGTTGGCTACCGCCTTTAATCAGCTGAATGCCAGACTGAATACTGCTCCTACTTCTGACCAGAATGAATCGCCCACGGTGGTTACCAGGCGTACTACAGTTCCTTTGCCTGCCCCTACTCGTTTCTCAGGAGACTCCCTGTTGTGTAGGGGCTTTCTAAATCAGTGCTCTATGCACTTCTCCTTACAACCGCTGTACTTCCCTACTGCGGGTACCAAAATGACATATATCTTGTCCTTGTTGGATGGAAAAGCCCTGGCCTGGGCTTCACCACTGTGGGAACGCAATGATCCAGTCCTGAATGACTTGCTTGGCTTTTTGACTCTCTTCAGGTCTGTATTTGATGACCCCGCACGCCAGTCTATACCCGGTTCAGCACTCCTACACCTCCAACAAGGGACTAAGCCACTCCCGGACTACATGATCGAATTTAAAACCCTGTCTTCTGAACTTCTATGGGATTTGGGTTGTTTACGAGCTAACTTCTTAGAAGACCTCAACTCGCGTATAAAAGATGAACTTGCTGCACGTGAGTTGCCTCACACTCTAAGTTCTCTTATTAATCTCGCTGGACGGATTGACTGCCGTATACAAGAGCGATCTGTGAGGTAAAACCTCTCAAGAGACACTCCTCCTGAGGTAATCGCCCTCGCTCCTTGCCTTCAGCTCCGGTCCAGGCATTACCCAGTCCTGAAGAAGAAGAAGACAAACCCATGCAATTAGGCCGTAGCCACTTAACCGCCAAAGAGAGGTGCTTTCGCAAGAAGATGGGCCTCTGCATGTATTGCGGGAAAACCGGCCATGCAGTCCAAACCTGTCCCATCTGTCCGGGAAACATGCAGACCTAGGATCCGCTGGAGGACTCTTCATATGTCTGACTGCACCATCTCCTCCACTGACTCTCCCGGTCTCCATAATCTCTGGGCCTCTCGAATTCGCCACACAAGCACTAGTCGATTCTGGTGCAGGTGGGAATTTTATTCTGAAAAGATTGGTAGAGCACCGACAAATTCCTACCGAACTAGTACCCACACCACTGCTTCTCACTTCCATACAAAGCGAGTCGTTACCAGGTGCCATCTCGCTCATCACACAACCCATTTGCCTACACACTGGGTCCCTGCATACCGAGACCATCACGTTTCTAATCCTTGAGAAAGCTATCCATCCCACAGTGCTTGGCATCTCATGGATACAAGACCATTCTCCCCAGTTCAATTGGTCTTCAACGGAATTATCACAATGGGGCCCGACACAGAACCACCTAGAGGAAGAGTTTATCCACTCTCATTATCTGAGACTGAGGCCATATCAGCCTATATTCAAGAAAATCTACTGAAAGGATTCATTAGACCATCTAAGTCATCGGCGGGAGCTGGATTCTTTTTTGTTGGCAAGAAGGATGGATCACTTCACCCTTGCATTGACTATAGAGGTCTGAACGAAATTACCATCAAGGATCGGTATCCTTTACCATTAATTTCAGAGTTGTTTGATCAGCTCCAAGGCACAAAGATCTTGATAAAGTTGGATTTAAAGGGCGCTTACAACCTTGTCCGCATTCGTCAAGGGGACGAGTGGAAAATGGCCTTTAATACTTGCGATGGCCACTTCGAGTATTTAGTGATGTCATTTGGCCTGTGCAACGCCCCGGCCGTATTTTAAAATATGATGAACGACATCCTGCGAGACTTGTTATATCAGTGTGTGGTCGTATACTTGGACGACATCCTCATCTTTTCCAGTGATGTCCAGAGCCACCAAGCCGATATCATCAAAGTCTTGCAGAGGGTGCGGGATAATCATCTATACGCCAAGCTCAAGAAGTGTGCTTTCCACCAGGAGTCTGTTCCCTTCTTAGGGTACATTGTGTCCAACAAAGGCTTCCAAATGGATCCCCAGAAGACAAAAAACATACAAGATTGGTCTCAACCTACTGGTATTAAAGCTCTCTGTCACTTCCTGGGCTTCACTAATTATTATCGCACATTCATCAAGAACTACTCGACCTTGACAGCGCCACTTACTGCCATGACTATAAAAGGAGCCAACCCATCACAGTGGTCTCCGGACACCATCACTGCTTTCCAAGCCCTTAAGGAGGCATTTCTCAAGAAACCTTGTTTACGTCAGCCTGACCCTCATCGGCTATTCATCGTCGAGGTCGATGCCTCTGATGTTGGCGTAGGGGCCGTGCTCAGTCAGCACAGTGATACGCATACTCTTCATCTTTGTTCATTTTTCTCCAGATGCTTTTCTCCAGCCGAGAGAAATTATGGCATCAGCGACAAAGAGTTGCTCGCTATCAAGCTTGCATTTGAGGAATGGCACCCCTGGCTAGAAGATGCACAACACCAGATAACAGTGTTCACTGATCACAAGAACCTGGAATATTTACATCATGCGCAGAGACTCAACCATCGCCAAGCCCGATGGCTATTATTCTTCAACCGATTTGATTTCTTGCTCAAATACCGTCCTGCTGATAAAAATGTCCGGGCAGACACTCTCTCACACTCCTTTACACCTGAAGATTTTCCTGACGGACCCCGTCACATCATCAATTTAGAGAAGATAGTTCTGGCTGCTACCCATTCTGTTCCAGCTGGTAAAACAGTGGTCCCTCAGACAGTATGGAAGAAACTTCTGAACTGGGCTGATGACTCCTAGTTAGCTGGCCATCCAGGACAGGCCCATACTCTTGCCACCTTACAACGCTTCTATTGGTGGCCATCTATGAAAAAAGATGTCCAAGCATATGTAGAATCCTGTGCTACCTGCGCCAGACAAAAGCCTCCTACTGGTCACCCCTGGGGTCTCCTATAGCCGTTACCTGTTCTGGATGAACCATGGACGCACATCACGACCAATTTCATCGTTGATTACCACCTTCAAGTGGGAACAATACTATATGGGTTGCTGTGGATCGCTTCTCAAAAATGGTTCACTTCGTGGCATTACCTGGACTACCATCTGCCCCAGAACTTGCCAAGCTGTTCATACGGCATATATTCTGCCTGCATGGCATGCCTAAACACATTGTTTCCGACAGAGGTGTTCAATTCACCGCCAAGTTCTGGAGGGCACTGTGTCGTAAATTTGACAACGCCTTAGACCTGACATCGGCATATCAACCTCAATCAAATGGGCAAACAGAGAGAATGAATCGGACTCTCAAACAGTTCATTCGTGCCTATGTCAACTCTAGGTAGAGTGATTGGGCAGAACTATTACCCTGGGCTGAGTTTGCCTTGAACTCTCATCCTGCTTCTGCCACTGGATCTACTCCATTCCAGATCGTTTATGGTCGTCAACCATTACCACCACTTCCAACACCTTTGTCAGGTACATCACCTGAAGAGATTCACCAACTCTGGACTCAAACTAAGGACCTCTTGCACAAAGCAGGACAACGGGCCAAAAAGCATTACGATGCTCATCACAGAGCAGAACCCCAGTTTGAGCCAGGAGACAAGGTATGGCTCAGTACCAAATACCTCTGCCTCAAGCTGCCTTCAGTCAGATTCGCTCCACGATACATTGGACCCTTCGCTGTCTTTCGCCGCCTAGGTCCCTTGACCTACAGCCTGAAGTTACCTTCATCCATGAAAATACACAACGCTTTCCACGTTTCACTTTTGAAGCCTCTCATTCTCTCAGAGTTCTCTCGCAAGACTCCAGATCCACAGCCTCTTGATGCTGAAGAGGACATCGCATACAAAGTGAATGACAACTTGGATGTACGTAAGAGAGGAAAGCATTGGGAATATCTAATTTCCTGGGAAGGATACGGACCAGAAGAAAACAGCTGGGAACCTGCTGTCAACATCCTTGACAAAGACATGATACATCAAGTCCATCTAACTCATCCTAGGAAGCCGAAACCCCCTGGAAGGGGCCCTAAGAAGCGGGGTACTGTTGTGCCCGTCGGTCGCAGGTGGCTGCGACCTTTGCTGCTCACCTCATTTTGCCCTGTAGCTCCCATTCTGACAAAGATGGTCATCACTGTCTCTGCACGCCAACCTCTCTGGCATTCCCGGGATGGCGTGAGTGATCCCGGTTGCCATCTTGAATCTGGTGTAACTTAGGGCACGCGCGCCTGTCTCCATCTTATCCACGTCATGGCGGGAACCTCGGGGGCGTCCCCTCCGCATGACGTCACTGCCTACATGTACTTAAGCCTACCAGACCTTCCTACCAACGAGTTAGCAAGGATTCCATCTTGCTCAATTCCTTTTCTCAGAGATGCTTTGCCTCGCTGTTCCTGCGTTCCAGACTGAGTGACTTAGGTACCTGCTCCTCAGGGGCCTTGCTGCACTCAGGGCTATCCGCTCCTCGGAGAGCCTTCTCTGCGAGTCTCACCTTCACCAGCTTAGTGAGTTCCTCTCGCTACTTCTATGGACAACCCTTCAGTGTTCCTGCTCTGGGTCTCTGCTGCTGCTACAATTATATCTCTATTGCAATACTACGGAGTGAGTACTAGACCTGATCTTCAACTCTGCTTCTCTCTTGCTGTGCGGATCCTCGGATTACCCCGCTCTGCAGACCACTACCAGATCCACGCTGTCTTGTGCCTACTGCCAACATCTATCTCCAGCCTACCCCGCGCTGCGGATCACTACCGGAGCTACTACGCACAAGAACTACCAAGAAGGAAGTATTACCCGGGTTACCAAGCTCTGGGGACTACTACCGGAGAATCCATCTCAGGACTGAGTTTACTAACCCACTCCTCGGGTTCCTCTTTGCTGTATAATAAATATATCTCTGACTCCTGTGTCCATCACTGCTGAGACCCCTCCTCTCGTGGAGAGTCCCCATAGGGCTCCTCCCTGTGGGTGGAGTCAGCTCTCTCCAAGACCCAAGGGCCCAAAGACCTAGTCCACGTATAACAAAATCTTTCTTCAGGTGAAAAGGCGGAAGCTTTAGGGGGGTGCATGAGGCAAGTGTTACTACCTCATACTGGGGGCAGGAATACGAGCCAGTGGTTCAACTTTTCTGGCCTTGGGTGGCCCACTTGCTTGGAGATCATGGCAGGGGGCTGGACATGATGGGCTGTTTTGCTAGGAAATATGGCTGGCAGCACTGGATGGACACGGTTGGTGACAGGTTTTGTTAATGTTTTCAATAAAGCTGCGGTCTCTTTATCCACTTTGGACTCTGCTTTGTTGATGGGGTGTGGCTCTTGGGATAGGATGGGCGTGGGTACCCACAATTATAGCGGATCTCAATGTTATGGCACGGGCTCGTGCCCAATGCCCGATGGCCCTCCTTTAACAATGAGGCCATGGTCGGGCCGACACACCCCGCTGCTGTCATATATTTGGCGTCTTTGGATGCGAGCACGCATGACTTACTCACCTCCCTGGTTTCAGTGCAGTCGCTGTGTCATCGTGCTGGGCTGGGCGCACAGCGGTTGAATCACTGGCTCAATTTAAGCTCCGACTCGCTCTTGCTTCCCCCTTTTTCCCTTCCTTAGCCACTACATTCCCCACCCACCCCCTCCCCTCGCAGTTGAATTTAGGATAAAATTCTTAACTTCGCATTGGTAGGCTTGCAGAACCTTATTTACTCTTGTTTCAGTTGGTAGTTAGATGAGCCATGTTAGTATTCCTTTTCATATTGTGCATGTTTCGAGGAAATTTATCGCAGCTGTAGGTGGGTACATGAGCCAGTGGGTGGACTTCGCTGTCCCCCTTGCTTGGAGGTCACGGGGGGGGGGGGGGGGGGGGGGGGCGGGCACGATGAGCTGTTTTGCTAGGAAATACGGCGGGCAGCACCGGATTGACACGGTTGATGTCAGAAGTCAGAAAGTGGCTCGTGCAGAGTTTTCTTACATTAATAATGATTGTAATAAAGTTGCGGCCTCTTCGCTTTGGTCTCTGTTTTGTTTTGTTGATGGGGTGTGGCTCTTGGGGCGGGCGTGGGTACTGACAATTATAGCGGATCTCGATGTTAAGGATATAACTTACCTTTATTTTTTTTTACATATCATGGATAATATTTCTGACATCGCTGAGAAGTGAAGAAAAAATTATTTTGAGAAGGCTCAAGAAAATGATGAACAAAATAAATATAACTGATCTGTTAGTTTTATACCACCAGCTAGTGGAGATCACTCACCTTCCTTCACAAGCTATAAAATGAAAAAGAAGAAACAACAGGAGACATTTGCATACACGCCAAGAAAAACTTGTTTTTTATTTATGAAGCATCAAATTATACACAATATGTACAAAAAGAAAAAAAAATCAGTCCAAATCATGTTTTGTTTTTTTTTAATCCTCCTGACTACTTCCTGAAACTATCAAACTTAGCCCCAGAAAAAAAATATAAAGGGGCAATGCTTCATCTGACTGTGAAATCCCATCTCTGGCCACAATGTCTTCTGGTGCCCAACATGAGGTACAACAGCCAAATTCATTCTGTTGGGAAGCTCTATACGCTGTAGGATGTATATATATATACACATCTATATATATTTAATTCTAGATCCATTAATCTGTACAGCAGCAATCAATCAACAAGGCTGCAAGACAGGTTGTGTGCTGTTTGTAGGGAGAGATGGGGGTGGGAAGCTGTGTAGAAGAAATAAATGTATCACACTGCAGAGGTGCATGCCAGGGAGAGAGGAAGACAACTTTTTTTGTTCAACAGTAAAGAGGGTAAATAGAACAAAAGGTAGGGTGAGGAGATACACTCACCTCCCCCCACCCCACTCGCCTGACAATATTTCTTATATGTGTACAACAGCAAGAACACCTCATGGGATGGGGGAGGAAGGATGGGGAGGGAGGGAGACTAATCCCTAGGGACTCTCTGAGGAATACACACAGCTCCTAGCATGGGAGTAGAAAATATGGGAAGTGAGTTGGAAGAAAACTCTCAAGAGTCCTCAATCTCATAACAATTATAATATGATATGTTATACGCTATTAATGTTATCATCCGTGCGTGTTCCATGAGTGACAGGGTTCAGTGATGTGCTGCACAAAAATGACATTCTGTGTGTGCACATCATGGGACCCTCTCTCATAGGAAGTGATCCTGGCTAGTCAGCCGAACACAGGAGTAGTTAGTTACATGTAGCAGCTTTCACCCACTTCCTGGCTCATGCTTTTAACATAAAGAACAGGTCCATTTTCCATGCAGCATGGTTAATAAGAATGCACCCCTCCCCCCCAGCATTTCTCAAAGATAAAGGTGGTTTCCCTGTCCAACAGAACACTCTTACAGCAGATACCTTGATAAAGTTTTCTTGCTTGCCCTGCCAATCACAGGATTTTTCAGTAGTGGGTATAATATAGCCCACAATATAGTCCTGATAAGGACTTCCACGGTGCACAGCTCCTATGTTATCATGAACACTAATAGATATTCCATGACACATGGATCTTTTTCTTCTTCCTTTATTCCCTTCGGATGTGTTTAATGGGAATGAAGTTAGTCTTATGCTCATTAAAGAATCCTTTATTACATAGAAACACAGAAGATGTAAAGATGTCATCAGAAAATGACCAATTGGTCCACCCCTACTTTCAAATTTGTGCCTGGCTATCGTGGTGTCAAAGGTCTTAATCGGCGGTCTGCACCTTCCCACCACTATTAAGGTTTTTTTGTATCTGTACCCCAAGCATGTTTGAATTCTGCCACTTTTTTTGGCTCCTATTAATATCTGCTGGAAGTCTGTTGCAAGTATCCATCACCTTCTCAGTGTGGAAATGTTTTCTCAAATTCCTTTTGAACTTCCCTCCCTTCATTTTCATGGCGACCCCTTGTCCCTAGGCTTTTCATTCTATTTAAAATGCTTCCTTCTGGTACTTTATTGAAATCTACAAGAAATCTGAATATTTGTATCATAGCTCCCCTTTCCCTTCTTTCTTCTAAAAGATGACTAGTTATGTTGTGTCATATGTGGACAAAGTCATGGGGCTTGATGAGGTTCATCCCAGGATACTAAGGGAGCTCAGAGATGTGCTGGTGGATCCGCTGTGTGACCTGTTCAATAGATCCATGGAAAAGGGTATGATGCCGAGGGACTGGAGAAGAGCGGTGGTGGTTCCACTTTACAAGAGTGGGAGCAGAGAAGAGGCTGGAAACTACAGGCCAGTTAGCATCACCTTGGTGGTGGGAAAATTAATGGAGACTCTGCTGAAGGAAAGGATAGTGAACTATCTACAATCCGGTGGGTTGCTCAATCAGAGGCAGCATGGATTCACCAGGGGAAGGTCCTGTCAGATGAATCTGATTGATTTCTTTGATTGGATGACTAGAGAATTGGATCAGGGAAGAGCACTCAACGTGATTTACTTGGATTTTAGTAAAGGTTTTGATACGGTCCCACATAGATGAT
This sequence comes from Rhinatrema bivittatum, assembly GCF_901001135.1. Lineage (NCBI taxonomy): Eukaryota > Metazoa > Chordata > Amphibia > Gymnophiona > Rhinatrematidae > Rhinatrema > Rhinatrema bivittatum. Next base: position 483,438,545 of record NC_042615.1, read on the forward strand.
TCATGAACAAAATAAGAAGCTTTGGAGTGTGCGCCAAGGTGGGGGCATGGATTACAAACTGGTTGATGGACAGAAGACAATGTGTGATGGTAAATGGAACCTACTCTGAAGAGAGAATGATGATAAGTGGAGTGCCACAGGGATCGGTGTTCGGACCAGTTCTGTTCAACGTCTTTGTGAGCAACATTGCAGAAGGGATAGAAGGTAAGGTTTGTCTATTTTTGGATGATACTAAGATCTGCAACATAGTGGACACACCGGATGGAGTAGAGATAATGAGATTTAAGGAAGCTGGAAGATGGTTGAAGATATGGCTGCTGGGATTCAATGCCAAGAAGTGCAGAGTCATGCACTTGGGGTGTGGCAATCTGAAAGAACTGTATATGTTGGGGGGTGAAGGGCTGATGTGCACAGAGCAGGAGAGAGACCTTGGGGTGATAGTGTCTAATGATCTAAAGTTGGAAAAGCAATGTGAAAAGGCGATAGCTAAAGCCAAAATAATGCTGGGCTGCATACAGAGAGCAATATCTAATAAGAAAAAGGAAGTGATAATCCCCATGTACAGGTCCTTGGTGAGGCCTCACCTGGAGTACTGGAGACCATATCTCAAAAGGGACAGAGACAGGATGGAGACGGTCCAAAGAAGGGCGACCAAATTGGCGGGTGGTCTCCATCAAATGACTTATGAGGAGACATTGAATAACCTAAATATGTATACCCTGGAGGAGAGGAGGAGCAGGGGTGATATGATACAGGCCTTCAGATACTTGAAAGGTTTTAATGATCCATGGTCAACAACAAACCTTCTCCATTGGAAAGAAATCAGTAGAACTAGGGGTCACGATTTGAAATTCCAGGGAGGAAGACTTAGAATCAATGTCAGGAAATATTTCTTTGTGGAGAAGGAGGTGGATGCCTGGAATGCTCTTCTGGAGGAAGTGGTGAAGACTAAAACTATGAAGGATTTCAAAGGGACATGGGATAAACACTGTGGATTCTTAAAGGCTAGAGGATGGGAATGAATGAAAAGAGGCATGGGGTAGCTTGCTGGAATAGTGGTTATTTCCCTTATCCAATAAGCCTTCATACAGTTAATGCAACTCCAACATTGCTGTCTGCTTCAATGGCAAAGGGAAATGTGGAATAGAGGATTTACATTCAGACAACCAACAAGGACATTGAACTGTACAGTCTGGGAAAACAAATAAGCATGGAGGTAACTTGCTTGATGCGGCGGTTACTACCCTTAACCAATAAGCCTGATACTTCACTTTTGATGCAACTCCATCATTGCTCTTTGCTTCATCGGCAGGAGGTGGCAGGTAATTGGACTCAAATAGTAACCAACAAGGGCCCTGACCTTGGCGGTCTGTGAAACTGATAAGTATGGGAAATGATACATATGGGAGCTTGCTGGGCAGACTGGATGGGCCACTTAGTCTTTTTCTGCCGTCATTTCTTCATTTCTTTGTTTCATTAGAGTGAGTGAACAGTGTTATAGTGAATCATAGACAGAGAAGATTGGAAGAGGCCTCATGAGATCATCTACAATTCTAGAAAGTCAGCGCTGGAAAGGACCTTGGGAGCTCATCTAGATTCAAAGAAAGCTGGGTAGTATCTCCAAAGACCAAACAGAATAGAAAGACAGCTTTAAAGGACTTAGCTGGGACACTTGATCCATCCCCCTGCCTCTAGGCAACATCCAGATGTTCATCAAACCTAGTTTTTAAGGATCTCTGATGACAGAGATTCTGCCACCTATCCAGGAACTCATCATTCTAGCGCATTAAAAAACAAATGCTAGTTGCATCATAACATAGCAGAATGGCAACAAATGATGGGGCATATTCTTTATTCAGAGCATGCTACACCTGGGACAGTTCTCCTCGCATCTCCAATAGATGTGAGAAAGACCATATGCTATTGCTAAAATTAATATTTATTTTCCTTTTTTGCACAAAACCTGAGTCCACTCTAAGAGGTTCTGCTGTATCTGCCGCAGTCATGAAAAATCTGCTTCTCATCTGGTGTAACTTTACATGGGGTCCTGGCCAGACGATTTAAGGAACCAGGTGGGGTGGGGGGGGCTTCACTGGGAGAGAGGGAGGTTTTACCATTTTAACCCAGCAGCCTCTCCCCCCCCCCCCATCAACTCATATTAACCTGTGACGCAAAGCAAAAGATCAAATCTGTTTTTTCTCTCCTATGTAAATATCCACACAACACTTTTGTTTTTACAGTTTTTCACCTGAATAAAGTCCCCCCTCCCCCCCAATAAAAAGGAGTTTTCAAAATACATACTTCATTTACAAAGGTTTTTTTTTTCTTTGCATTTTTGTTGTTTGTTTTTATACCTAAGACATGGAGTTTATAGAGGAGGGAGCACCCCCTCATGAGCAAAAATTATACCATTATTTTCTAAAGAATACTTTAAACCAATATTTATAACACTGATGGGAAGTTTTTTTACCCCTCTGCTTCTGGGACTAAAGAGTATATATGTTATGTATTTATACATATATATATATATATATTTATGAAATAAAAGAGATTTGTTCATAATTTGTTCTTAGCTTTTAAAGAGAAACATATAGACGGTGTGATCATTCTCTCAGGAGAGACACTCCTGTGCAAAGGCAGGAGAAAATATTCCGTTAATTGGAAGGTGCTGGAGGGATCCTTTCCTGAGTGGGGAGGGGGGAGGGCAGTGTGTAGGCTGATGGGGATCCTTCCCTTGGGACCATGGTGTGCACGTTTGGGGAGTGTGTATGTTGGTTGGGTGAACATATAAGGTGTTGGGGATCCTTCCCTTGGTGATAGTAAGCAGGAGGAAGAGGCTGGGGGGGGGGGGGGGGGGGTCTGAAAGATGCATAGGAGCCTTCCCGGGGTGAGGGGCAGGGGGGAGTGTGTACGGTGCTGAGGATCTTTTCCTTGGGGGGGGGGGGGGAGTGCGTAAGGTGCTGGGGGATTCTTCCCTGAGTGGAGGGAATGTGTAAGATGCTGTATTGAATGAAAACACATGCTAGGGTTTTTCCCTTGGTGTGATTATAAGGTGCTGGGTTCTACCCTTGGGAGCAGCAGGGTGGGGGGGGGGGGGGGGAGGGAGTAAGGTGCTGGGGATCCTTCCCTGAGTTGGGGAGTGTGTAAGGTGCTGGAGATCCTTCCCAAAGTGGTGGTAGATGAAGGGGAGGGATGTAAGGTGCTGAGGATCCTTCCCTGAGTGGGGGGAGTGTGTAAGATGTTAGAATGAGTGTAACCACACTGTAAATTCTTTCCTTGGTGGTGGTGGGTGACTGTGTAAGGTGCTGGGGTCTTTCCTCAGAGGTTGGGGGAAGGTATTTAAGCTGCTGGAGCAAATGTGTAAGATTTCTGAGGATCCTTTCATAGTTGAGATTGACTCTGTAAGGTGCTAGGATTCCTTCTCTCAATGGTGGGGGGTGGGGTGGAGAGTGGATGTGTAAGGTGCTGGGGATTCATCCATTAGCAAGGGGAAAGAGGGTATAATGTGCTGGGGTTCTTCTCATAGGTTGGGGGATACTGTATAAGGTGGTGGAGTGAGTATTAAGATGCCAAAGATCCTTCCCTGGGGGTAGGGTGGGAGGGAGTGACCGTGTAAGGTGCTGGAGATGGGGTGGGGGGAGAGCTGTAAAAGGTGCTGAAGTTCCTTCCTTGGGTGGAGAGGGTATGTATGGTGCTCGGGATATTTCCCTGGGTGGGGGGAATATACAAAGTGCTGGGGTTCCTTCCCTATGCATGAGTGTGTGTGTGTGTGGGGGGATGAGTGTGCATGTATACCTCGATAGGGGAGGGGGTGAATAAAGTGCTGAGAACGTAGGTTTGTAAGGTGAGAGGGTTTGCTCCCTTGGATGGGCGTGGGGAGGGAAGAATGGAATTGGGAGAATTGGGAATGCTTCCTCAGACCGAAGCCAGGAAACCATCCTAATTCATACCCATCCCATTTGTGGCAGGGTTGCTGTTCTGTGTCACAGGCATGTACTGCACTATAGGGAGCTGTGTGTCACACAGGTGTGTGATGAAGTACAGGGCATATTCTCACGGGTAGACGCTGCCTGTGCCCTATGGCAGGATATGTTAATGCATTGCAGGGTTGCTTTGTGCCACAGCTGTGTGCCATGTTGGCAGTGACTGAAAGTGGCCACCTGAGATTTGTCTTTCAGCACGAGAGAACAACACACATAACGCATGCGTGTGTATCTAGCACAATAGGATCACTGCCCTGCTACACTGAGGCAACAGACCACTAGGCAAAGGAGGAAGGGACCGAGTTGTCCATCCACCTGCCACTGTTCAATCAGCATGGCATCCAAAAATATATATATATTTATATATATATATATATATACATATTTACATTTAAAATCAAAACAGAAATCTCCCTTCAACATAAGCCACAAACTTCTCTTCTAACCTTTGATAAATGCCAGCCCCCACCAAAAGAAAGTGGAGGATGGCATTATGAAAGAGTTGTTTCTTCATATTCATCAAATCTATCCATGGGGCGGGGAAACAAGGAGAACAGAAAGATTCTCCTCCCACACCAACAAACCAAACATCTGAAGTGTCTCTTTTGGGCTGCACCCTAGAGTCAAATGACTGAAGATGGAGTGAGAACAGCAGAGACAGCCTCTCCCCCCACACCCCCCCACACACACACAACAGTAAACCCTCTCAAATGTTTCCATGTATCCAAAGTATTCATGAGAAGAGGATACGGCACATGTTGTGGGATCTTTACGATCCACTCGGTGCATGGCACAGAGTCCCACCGGGCAGGGTGACGACCCGGGTTGGCGACTTTGCCGACATCTGAAGATAATATTCTCAAGGATGTTCCCATTCCATTCCCCTGCTGCTGTTCCCCCCAAAATATCAGCGGCAGGGCGAGGCAGAAGGGGAAACAGAAACAAGGAGAGCAGCATCTGTGATTTCTTCATCCCATGCTATGGTCCATTTTGTGCTGTTTACTCTTTGCAAGGATGGCCCTCGGAAATTGCAAAGGCAGGGCAGCTTTAGGGGAAAGCAGATCCCAGCCCCAGCATCTGCAGACGTGACAGCGGGGAAAGAGGTTGGTTCTCAGTTCCTTTCATCTTCCAAGTGCTTGCGAGATCCAAAGATACCAAGAGGTCGAATGGATGTTGTGATGTGCAAACTTAGGCGGGGGGGAGAGCAAATCCAAAAGCAGCAATGAATACCTCCCTCCCCCTCTGTGCAAATCTCCCCAATGCCCCAGAACTTTGGGAGAATGGAATATGAGGACCCAAGGCAGGAGATGAACCAGGGCAACCGAAATCATGCAGCGACCAAAGCCTCACGCTCGTAGGTGGCTCACTGGGACTGTGTATGAGCTTGCACAACTCCTGCTGTTGTCCAAGAGAAAACTTAGGAACCCCTCCCCAAGCAATGCTTTCTTCTTCTCAGACAACCGTGCTGATTCTGCTGACAGGCTTGGACTTGGAGTTGGAAGAGGACTGGCTGGACCCCACAGACTGACCCGGGTGGTGCGGGACGTGCTGGGGGACAGGTGAGGTGGGGGTGTGCGGTGTGAGAGGGGTGTGGGGAGTATGGGGAGTGTGTGGGGTGTGCGGGGATGGTGGGGGGAGTGGAGGGTAGGAAGGATGAGGAGGGATGGGGGAAAGGGGCGGGACAGGAGACTGGGGGTGCTGCATGGTGTGCTGGGAGTGCTGCATGGCATGCATGGGGTACTGCTGCTGTTGCCTCTGGCCGTGTTGTGGTGGCAGCGGCGGCTGCTGCAAGGGCGGTGGCACGGGTGGGTAGTGGGAGAAGACAAAGTGCTTGGGCGGCTGCTTCTGCATAGAGTGCTGATGCATGTGCTGTGGATAGGTGTGGCTCAGTGCATACTGTGGCATGGGGCTGTAAAGGGATAGTGGTGATGTCGGCTGATTGCTCCCTGGGTGCCTCCCCCCATGTACAGCGTACTGAGGGTGGGGGGAGGCCGGCTGGGGCATCTGTGGGGGACGCTTCTGCTGGCTGCTCCGCTGCAGAGTGAAGTGCTGACCGCTGGACTGTACATGGTAACGCTGCTGCTGCTGCTGCTGCTGCTGTTGCAGCTGCAGCGGCGGTGGTGGTGCCTGTGGAGGGAGTGGTGGCAGCTGGGGCGGAGGCTGCGGGTGATAAGGAGGCGGGGCCTGGGCCATGGCAGGCTGGCTGTGGCAGTACTGGGCGTGCAGCGCCTGAATCTTGGAGTGGCCATCGGACATCCCCAAGGGACCGTGCAGGTGCGCAGGGGCCGAGCTGGGGAGGTTCTGGAAGGGGCCCTTGCCACGCTTGCTCCCGAAGAGGGAGCCCAGGAAGGAGGAGGAGGAGTTGGATCCAGGGCGCTGCATCTTGTATTCTTCCGCTGGCGGAGTGGGAGGTATCCTCTGGTGTGGTCGAGGGCTGCTAATAATAGAACCCTAGGAGTAAGAAGAAAGGGAGATCAAGGGAAGGAGAGAGAAAGAAAAGGGAGAGAGGCAGACGGAGAAAGAGGGGCAAAGGGAGAGTGAAAGTTGAAAACAGAGAGAGAGCAAGATAGAAATGAAGAGCATAAAGGGGGACAGAGACAGAGGGAGAGATATAGAGGTAAAGAGAAAAGGAAAGTGTGAGAAAGACAGAGAAAGAGAAACATTTTCAGTTTGACTTAGAACACATTCCCTGTCCTGCATAAGCAACAAACAAGGGCTGGTTACTACAACATGCAACACAGTGGGCTAGGAAGACACTGGCCCTATGACACATGCATGCGCGTGCACACACACACACACACAAACTGACACGTATCATTGCATCAGTAAGAACACTCTCTTCTACAGCATTGGCCAATCAAGCAGCCAGAAGATGGACACAGGCTGGAGTTCTGGCAGGGTCCAGTTACAACACAATCACAGATGAGCACGGCAGGATCCTGCCACACGGAGCATGCAAAGCCTGGGCACATGCTATTTGAGAAGCACCGGAAGGGCGTCAGGCAAGCAAGATCAAAGAAGAGCCAGGGTAAAGCCAGAGAAGGCGATGATGGGGGAGAGGGTGGGGAGTCCTGCTGTGGGTGAGAGACTGCCCAGGACATGCACATGGGCTGGCACTTACTTCCATGGTACTGTCCAGCGATCCCACGCTGTTACGACGCCCTCGCTTGCCTGGAGCGAACATGCAAGCGTTAAGAGTTGGCGACTACAGCGAGGGGCAAATTACAGATGAGCAGGGTTGCTGGAGCTCTCCTTGAGCCCAGAAGAGCACCACTGGAGCAAAGCGGAAACCCTCTAATTCCCAATTTCCAATAGGAAAGGAGGGTTCCTAAGACACAGGCTCTCACACCTCCAGCATTAGTGAGGCATCAAAACTTCTGGTATAAACCAGAGAGAAAAGCAGGTCAGGGAAACTGCAGATGGAGTTCCCCCCTCCCATACCCTTGAGAGGGCTCTCACCACTCACTGGTACAGGACCTGCTTCTCCAAGCCCTGCAGCAGCTGTGGACAAGACTGGAGGATGAGAAAAAGGAAGAGAACAAGAACCACAGCCAGGAAAAGAAGATTATTTATACAAAGAGGGAGTAAAAAGCAGCATGTTCTAGAGAGAAGGCAAGGCCAGCAGTGAGAGCAAACAGCCACACGTCAACAGAGCTCTCAGGAAGCAATTTCTAATCCCTGGCTCTGTCACTGACTCTCTGTGTGTGTGATCTCGGGGAAGTCACTTTATCTCCCTGTGCGTCCGGAGTAATCCCCGGCTCTGTCATTGACTCTTAAGACTATTGTCCCCAAATGGGTTAGATATTATGACATAAGTGAACCTCACTCGTAAGCCAGTGTATGTTAAGAATGATCTCAGTCTCAGATTTATTGCTAGTGCTATTCTTAATATTTGCACTGTGCCAAAGAGAGCGCTTCCTCCTGGAGTTCACAGGATAGCATATGTACAGGCAACATATCAAGGTGCGCTTGGAAGTTCTTTTCAATCAGGCCAGAGGCGGCCATTACAACTGGGAACATTCCTGTATCTTTCTGCCACATTTTCTTGCTCTCTGATTGCATCTCTTGATACTTAAGGGTCTTTTCTCTCTGTCTCCATGTTGTCCATTAACATTTTTTATTAGTAATGCCATCCTTGTGATTTTCTTCTTTACCACAATCTCTGGTTTTCCTGCATTGCTCTTTTGGTTGGTTGGAATAGGCATGTCCCAGATGATGATAACTTTGTCATTCTCTATAAATCTATCAGGGTCGGGATCCCAGCATTATATTGTTTACACCAGGGGTCCCCAAACTCAATCCTCAAGGGCTGAAATCCAGTCAGGTTGCAGCTCTCGAGGATTGAGTTTGGGGGATCTCTGGTTTACACAGAAGACAAATTTCAGAAAGTTGGCAAGCAGACAAGTTATCCGGTTAAATTAAATGTCCTGCTGAATATAGTCACTTTAAAAGTATCCAGCTACCTTTAGCTGGATATCATTCAAATCTAACTCATTGTTTGAATATAACCAGTTAGGTTTGAAAGTTATCTGCCTGCATGTAGTCTGAGTATATTTTGAATACAGCCTGTTAGCTGGCTGCAAAAAAAAAACTTAAAAAAACCCCAAAAACCCTTTGGGGCCTTCAGGCCCACTCTCTCAGTCTCTCATCTGTGGGGACACAGTGCCTGATCCACACCCAATCCACCCAATTAAAAGAAACATTTGCTGCACTGTCACTAAATGTTACTGTGGTACATTTCCAGCACTGGAAGTGGCGAGTAGCTAGTATGGCACTACCGCACTCCCGGCTGGAGGTTCGTGGGTATGGGGGTGGGTGGAGAGGGTGGAAAAGAGACTGTGGATGGTGGAGTGGGAGGCACGAGAGGGGCTTGTGATTTTCAAGAAAATATTGGGGAAGGAGGGTGGGGGGCTGGCTCACTGATTTGGTTTTAATTTGGTGGGTTGCAGAGATGGGGGGGGGGGGAGAATGGGCATGACACCTGCACTTATTTTAAAGTGTTTTCTGGGAGCTTGAGCCTCAAGGCCAGAGGTTTAATTTTTTAAGTTTTATTTTGCAGCCATTTAACCAGCTACATTTTGAATATGGCCAGTTAAAGAGCAAATTATCCAGCCACACGCGGCCGGATAACTTTAAAACTGCTCTGAGACCAGATACTGCTGAATGGCAGCTAAGTTATCCGGGTAACTGTATTGTCCCGGAAGGCCCCTGGCCTGCCTCTTTTCTAATCCAGCCAAGTTTTAGCCGGCGAATTCAATGTCTACTGTGCATTAAGATCCTGCGAGAGACTAAATGCACAACAGAATTTTTATGGGTAGAAATCCCATGTGTTGGGGGAAGAACATAGCGATAGTATACTACTCCCACCTGGCCAAAATAAGAACATAAGAAGTTGCCATGCTGGGTCAGACCAAGGCTCCATCAAGCCCAGCATCCTGTTTCCAACAGAGGCCAAAACCAGGCCACAAGAACCTGGCAATTACCCAAACACTAAGAAGATCCCATGCTGATGCAATTAATAGCAGTGGCTGTTCCCTAAGTCAACTTGATTTAATAGCTGTTAATGGACTTCTCCTCCAAGAACTTATCCAAACCTTTTTTGAACCCAGCTACACTAACTGCACTAACCACATCCTCTGGCAACAAATTCCAGAGCTTAATTGTGCGTTGAGTGAAAAAGAATTTTCTCCGATTAGTCTTAAATGTGCTACTTGCTAACTTTCTGAAATGTCCCTAGTCCTTCTATTATTCGAAAGTGTAAATAACCGAGTCATATCTACTCGTTCAAGACCTCTCATGATCTTAAAGACCTCTATCATATCCCCCCTCAGCCGTCTCTTCTCCAAGCTGAACAGCCCTAACCTCTTCAGCCTTTCCTCATAGGGGAGCTGTTCCATCCCCTTTATCATTTTGGTTGCCCTTCTCTGTACCTTCTCCATTGCAACTATATCTTTTTTGAGATGTGGTGACCAGAATTGTACACAGTATTCAAGGTGCGGTCTCACCATGGAGCGATACAGAGGCATTATGACATTTACCGTTTTATTAACCATTCCCTTCCTAATAATTCCTAACATTCTGTTTGCTTTTTTGAGTGCTACAGCACACTAAGCCGATGATTTTAAAATATTATCTACGGACAATGAAATGCTAAGAGAAATTAAGGAACATAACAATTTGGCAGTGCAGTAATAATGGGAGATTTCAATTACTCCAATATTGACTGGGAAATGTAATATCAGGCAGGCTAGAGAGGTAAAGTTCTTAGATGGAATACATGACTGCTTCATGGAGCAATTCGTTCAGGAACCAACGAGAGAGGGAGCTCTCTTAGATCTAGTTCTCAGTGGAATGCAGGATTTGGTGAGAGAGGTAACAGTGGTGGGGTCACTTTCCAATAATGATCATATCATGACCAAATTTAAATTAATGGCTGGTACACGTACAATAAGTAAATCTACAGCTCTAGCACTAAATTTTCAAAAGGGAGACTTTGGTAAAATAAGCAAGATACTTAAAAAAAACCCTGAAAGGTACAGCTGCAAAAGAGTGAACAACAGGCATGTTTAAAAATTACCATCTTAGAAGCACAGTCTAGATGTATTCTACACATTAAGAAAGGTGGAAGGAAGGCCAAACGACTGTGATGTTGCGGGAGCGCTAGGGAGCGGTCCCAAATCCGGAGAGGTTGGTGTGTCCCTGGACTACAGCACGATTGCAGAGAGCTCCGTAGAAGCGTCAAGTCAGATAAGACTTGTCCAAGCACAGGCGGACAGGCTGAAGATCAGGGACTCTGACCTCCGCCGAACCTGAACGCATCAGAAGAGACCCAACAACGCAATGCTGGTCTCTAGGGTAGCCCTCCAGCCACTCGATAGCCCTTTCGGCCCTGCTGTACGGGAACAGAAAATGCGTCAGGACAGACAGAGGTCGAGGGAGGGCGATGGAACGGGAACAAGACGGAAACTCGAAGATTTGGACAAGACTTGAAGACTGAAGACATGATCAGACGATACTTGAAGACATGATCAGATGACACTTGAAGACATGGTCAGACGATACTTGAAGACAAGGTCAGACAATACTTGAAGACCAGGTCAGACGAAGGTACTTGACAAGGCTAAGGCAAGGCTGAAGAGAAGAACATCAGGAACATTGATGAAGACACTTGATGAGTGAAGAGACGACAGAAGAGTTAAAACTCAGCATGAATAGGAATCTGGCCAAAACTCATAGCAGCAACTGCCCTGGACAGAGCTTCAGTGACCCAGCGTGATCGACGCACCTGACAGGCAAAACCGAAGAAGTGAAGGTTTCAGACCCAGCGTAGAAGACGTGCCAGAAGGTCAACCAACCCAGAGGACGACAGCCCACTAGGAGGTAAATCCTGAACCAGGACATCTGAGAAGAAGGCTTCCCTGAAAAAGGAGCCAAAAGGTCAGAATGCTTGAAAGTGAAGGATCTGAAGACAAGGACGTCAGGAGACACTGAAGACGAGGATATCTGGACACGAAGATGTCTGAAACGTCAGGACATCAGGACTTCAACCCCCAGGACACTCAGTCAAGAGCATCAAGGAGATGTCGAGAGAACTGGAGAACAAGACATCTGAGACATCAGGACATCTGGACTTCAGACCCCCAGGTCACTCAACCAAGAGCATCGAGGAGGCACAGAGAGGCAGAACAACTGGATGATGGACTTCTGGAAAGACAGGTCAACAGAGGGCGGACATCAGGAAGATCTGAGCCATCTGAAGACGAGGACATAGGATCTGGCGAGAGACCAGGACATGGAACGAAGATGCAGACGAAGGATCAGGAACCACAAAGGAAGACAAGGGAATTCCCACGAAGAACAGAGTGCCTAAGAGAAGCTGACATGACGAGGAGTCCTAGGGAGGACTAGCTCCTTGTGAAGACAACAAAAAACTGAAGGCAGAGCCTTTTTGTAGGGCTGCAAAGGAAACACCTTGATGACATCACTAGGAGGGGCCATGGTGCTACTCCCACCACTGGCCCTTTAAATCCAGAGAAGAGGCACGGCTGCGTGCCTAGGAGACAGGACCAGGGACAGTGGCAGCAATGCTGCAGAGAAGGAGTAGGCCCGAGGCGTTGGAGGCAGCACCCCAGCCACTGGAGAGAGACTGGAGGCGGAGACTCCCCGCGCAGGGGAGGAGATGGCGTTGGTGGCCTCCGGGCCGCGAAAAGGAGCTCCAGGGCAGCCTCCTGGCCACAAGGGAGGAAGCTGGAGGCAACAGCCCTGCCAGCGCTGAAGGAGAAGAATGTTGGCGGCCTCCAGGCCGCATGGAGATGGAGAACGCGGCCTCCCGTCCATGAGGGAACGGCGTCAGTGGCCTCCTGGCCGCAATGGTGGAGAAGCGACGGTGGTGGGCCCACCAAGGAGCATGGCAGCGGCTGTCCCAACCACGTGGGAATGACGTCGGCGGCCTCCTAGCCGCAAAGGAGAAGACAGCGGCTCCAGCCGCATGGAGCAGACAGGCAGACGGTGGGGGAGCAGGAAGCAAGGAGGTGAGAGGCTGCTCATGGCCTAGCCGCAAGCAGAATCGCAAAATGTGAGCTTGGTTAAAAGCAAAGTGGAAGAGGCCATGTAGCCAAAAAAACTTCTTTCAAAAATTGGAAGAAGAATCCATCTGAAGAAAATAGGAAAAAGCATAAACATTGGCAAGTTAAATGTAAACATTGATAAGACAGGCAAAGAGAAAATTTGAAAAGAAGTTGGCTGTACAGGCAAAAACTCATAATAAAAACTTTAAAAAAATATATCTGAAGCAGGAAGCCTGCAAGGGGGTTGGTTGGACCGTTAGACGTTAGAGGGGTTAAAAGGACAGTTAGGAAGATAAGACCATCACAGAAAGACTAAATTAATTCTTTGCTTCAGAGTTTACAAATGAAGATTTTGAGGAGATACCCTTTCCAGAGATGGTTTTCAAGGGTGATGATTCAGATGAACTGAATCAAATCACAGTGAAACTGGAAGATGTAGTAGACCAGATTGACAAATGGAAGAGTAGAAAATCACTCGGAACAGACAGTATATACCCCAGGGTTCTGAAAGAACTAAAAAATGAAATTTCAGATCTATTACTGTTGCGATTCCTCCCATGGCTGGAGCCACGGGTGGCCTCTTACCTCTGCGGCCAAGGCCGCCAACACACCGGCAGGGTAGGAGCCATGCCGGGATCCCCCACGCAGCAGAGAGGCCGCTAACAATCTTGCTTTCTCTGCGGCAGGAGCTGTGGACTTCAGCCAGCTCTCGCCGCCCAAGCCGTCTCACGGCAGGTCTCTGGCCTGCTCCTCGGCGGCAGGGCGCCACCTTGCTCCACCTCCTTGAGCGGCAGGACACCGCTGCCTCCAATGTCGGGGCCTGCACGGCCCAGCTCCGGCTCCTCTCCTGCCTTGGCGTCAGCGTCTGCAGGGCCGCTGTCCAGGGTCCTGCAGACATCCTGTTCTGTTTCCTTAGGCGTGGGGCCACATCTCCTTTAGCTACTTAAAGGGCCAGTAGGGAGGGTTCCCTCTGGTCCCACCTGCAAGCTCCTCCCTGGGCGTCGTCTTCTCTAGCCCTACTAAAGGGCTCCTCCAGCATTCAGCCATTGCCTTCGCAAGGAGCCAGTCCTTCTTCAGGATTCCTCGTCTTCTGCTCCAGCTTGGCAATTCCTTTTGGGTTTCCAATCTGTTCCTGGTCTCTTCTTCATTTTCCATTTTGGCCCTGATGTCTTCACCATGTTCCTGATGTGTCATGCTGTGCCGTGTTCCTGTCACCCTGGTCCTCCTGATGTCTTCATCCTGAAGTTCTTCATCCAGAGGTCTCCTGAGGCTTCGGTTCCCGTCCCTGCGTGGTCCGCGACCTGCCCGGCTGGGTTGTGTAGGGCGCCTATGGACATTGCTTGCCTGTCTGTCTCATCTCGTTCGGAGTCTTCCAAGGCCCTGTTGTCCTCCAGTGTGGTCCGCAACCACCCCGGCTGGGGTGTGTAGGGCGCTCGGGCGGATATCTTCCATCAGGGCCAAGGATTCTCTATGTCCTCTGTCAGTGCCTGGAGGCCTGATGTTTTAGCCTGTTCTGATGTCCTCGTCTTCTTTCCTCGGATGTCCTGCTCCGGATCCTTCTCACCGAGGATTGTCGTTTGTCCCGCTTCTCTGACCTGTCTTATCAGACCTACGAAGTTCCATCCTTGACAGTCCTGCACAGAGTTGCCCGGACTTTTCGCCATGCTGAGTTTTAGCTTCGTCTTCTGGCCAGCTTGGGGGGGTCAGGAGGCCCCCCCAAGCTGGCCAAAAGTTCCGTTTGGGTCCAACGAGGGTCCCGGAGCGGACATGCGGTGAATCACGTGACGTCCACGTCACTCCGACGTGACGCCGACGTCACGTGCTCCTCGCAAAGGAATACAGGAATGGCGTCCTGACTCTCCGCTGGACCACCAGGGAGTTTTGGTAAGTCTTGGGGGGGATTAAGGAGGGTGAGGGGTTTAAATTTTTATTTAGGGAATCGGTGCACGTATGGACATAGACTCAACTTATGGAATTCTACATATGTCCATATTGACCGAAATTGACCCCCCCCTTTCGACTTATGGACTTATGAACATAAACTTTTGTCTGCACATCCCTAGTAAATGGAACCTACTCTGAAGAGAGAATGATGTTAAGTGGAGTGCCACAGGGATCGGTGTTGGGACCAGTTCTGTTCAATATCTTTGTGAGTGACATTGGGGAAGGGATAGAAGGTAAAGTTTGTCTGTTTGCAGATGATACTAAGATCTGTATCTCGAAAGGGACAGAGGCAAGATGAAGGCGAACCAGAGAAGGATGACCAAAATGGTGATGGGTCTCCATTAAATGACTTATGAGGAGAGGTTAAAGGACCTAAATATGTATACCCTGGAGGAGAGGAGGTACAGGGAAGATATGATACAAACCTTCAGATACCTGAAAGGTTTGAATGATACACAATCAATGACAAACCTTTTCCATTGGAAAGAAATCAGTAGAACTAGGGGTCATGAAATGAAATTCCAAGGAGGACTACTCAGAACCAATGTTCAGGAAATTTTTCTTCTCAGAAAGGGTGGTGGAATGCCCTTTCAGAGGAGGTGGTGAAGACAAAAACAGTAAAAGATTTCACAGGGGCATGGGATAAACACTGTGGATCCCTTAAGGCTAGAGGATGGGAAAGATAAAAAGAGTGCATGGGGGTAACTTGCTGGTGTGGCAATTACTACCCTTAACCAATAAGCCTTTATGCTGTTGATGCAACTCCATCAATGCTCTCTGCTTCAACGGCAGTGGGAAAAGAGAAAAAGAGAATTAGATTCAGACAGCAACCAACAAGGACATTGAATTGCACAGTCTGGGAAAACAAATAAGCATGGGAGTAACTTGCTGATACAGCTGTTACTACCCTTAACCAAGAAGCCTTTATGCTGTTGACGCAACTCCAACATTGCTCTCTGCTTCAATGGCAAGAGGTAATGGGGAATTGTTTTCAAACAGCAACTAACAAGGATCCTGACTTTGACAGTCTGGGAAACTGATAATTATAAAGGTGGCCTGTATGGCCAGTAGTTACTACCATAAGCTTGCTGGGCAGACTAGATGGACCATTTGGTCCTTTTCTGACTTCATTTCTGTTTCTATATATGTTTCTATGTTTCACAAGCGGATAGTGAGAAATTGCAGAAGAACCATGCGAGACTGGAAGACTGAGCGTCCAAATAGCAGATAAAATTTAATGTGATTCATATAGGGAAAAATAACCCAAGATGTAGTTGCACGATGTTAGATTTCATATAGGAAAATTAGTTCTTACTTGTTAATTTTCGTTCCTGTAGTACCAAGGATCAGTCCAGACTGCTGGGTTATGCCTCCCTTCCAGCAGATGGAGTCAGAGAAAAGCTGAAAGCACCCCCTATATAACCTGGTGTGCCACCTGCGATCCCTCAGTATAATCAATATCAAAGCAGAATGAATGGTTGTTATTATTATTATTTTAATTTATTTTATTTTATTTACCAACCAATGACTAGATCAAGTCAAACCTTAATCTTTTGAAAAATTAGAACTTGTATTAACATCTTAAAACAACTGTAACTGGTGACAAAAGGAACTATGTCACAGAGATGTGTAGTCTTTGAAAAAATCTGCCAAGAGAAATACAAACAGCTGAACGGACTCTCCTGCCTATGGGCGGGCGTCTGGTCTGATCCTTGGTACTACAGGAACGAAAATTAACAGGTAAGAACTAATTTTCCTTTCCCTGTACGTACCAGGATCAGTCCAGACTACTGGGATGTACCCAAGCTGCCCTAAAAGGGGTGGGGCCTGGAGAGTCCCGCGCGAAGCACACTGCTGCCAAAAGAATCCACCTTCGGATCCCGTACATCCAACCGGTAATGTTTAGCAAACGTGTGCAATGATTTCCAAGTGGCTGCCTGACAAATCTCTTGGGGCGAGACACATTGGCTTTCTGCCTATGACGCTGCTTGTGACCTAAGAGAATGCGCCTTAAGACTCTCCGGTATTGGGCTCCCGTGACATATGTAAGCTGAAGCAATTGCGTCTTTCAACCAGCGGACAATCGTAGCTTTAGAAGCCTTAGTCCCTTTCTTAGGACCACTCCACAAAACAAAAAGATGATCAGACAATCTAAACGGATTAGTAATCTCCAAGTACCGCAAGAGGACTCTACGGACATCCAACCTCCTCAGATTCTTATCCTCATCAGAGAATGCCAGCAAGTCGACTGACTGGTTGATGTGAAATGCCGAGACTACCTTCGGAAGGAATGAGGGCACTGTTCTAAGAGAAATCCCCGAATCAGATATACACAGAAAGGGCTCTTGACCTGACAAGGCTTGGAGCTCCGAAACCCATCTAGCCGAACAGAAATCCTTCAACGTAGCCCGCTTCAAAGGCTCAAAGGGGGACCCGCAAAGGCTACGGAGAACCAAATTTAAACTCCAGGACGGACAGATCGCGCGCACTGGAGGCTTCAAGTGCTTGGCCCCCTTCAAGAATTGTGCCACATCTGGGTGAGCAGCAATGGAAGCACCGTCAACCTTACCTCTAAAACAGCCCAAGGCTGCTACCTGCACTCGGAGCGAACTGTACGCCAAGCCCTTTCATAAGCCATCCTGCAAGAAGGCAAGAATGTGAACAATAGTGGTCTGCCGCGGGGACAAACACATAAAGGAGAATGTGTAACGGCCAAGGAAGAACCAGGGCATCCATGCCTTCCGATCCATGATCCCTTCTGCGACTGAAGAAAGGGGACGCCTTCGCGTTCAGACAAGTTGCCATTAAGTCTAGGTGGGGGGGGGGGGGTCCCCCACCGGCTCGAGATCAGTCACATCACATTCCCGAGCAGCTCCCATTCTCCGGGATCTAGCTGCTGTCGGCTGAGGAAGTCCGCCTGAACATTGTCGACCCCGGCTATGTGAGATGCAGCAATGCGGGCCAGATTGCGTTCTGCCCAAGTCATTAACATGTCTGCTTCGTCGGCCAAGGGGCGACTCCTTGTACCCCTTTGACGGTTTATGTAAGCCACGGTGGTCGCATTGTCGGAGAGAATCCGTACCGCCCGGTGGCGGACCAGGGGTAGAAATTGCTGCAGTGCCAGACAAACCGCTCTGGTCTCTAAGTGATTGATGGACCACTTGGTCTGCGACGGCATCCAAAGACCCTGTGCTGAACTTGATTGACAGACTGCCCCCCAACCGGATAGGCTGGCATTGATCGTCACAATTATCCATTGAGGATTCTCCAGATGTACCCCTTGAAGCAAGTGATCCGGAGTTAGCCACCAATCCAGACTGGATCTGGCCGGTTCTAGCAGGCAATGGCAGGTGGAACTCTTCCGACTTGGGTTCCCAATGAGAAAGCAGCGCCCTCTGCAAGGGTCTCATATGCACAAAAACCCAAGGAACCAATTCCAGGATAGATGCCATAAAACCAAGAACCTGCAAATAGTCCCACACCACAGGTGAGGGAAGAGACAACAGGCGCCGTACCTGAGACATCAACCGTTCCATTCGCAACAGAGGCAAATAAACCTTGCCCACGGCGGTGTCGAACCGGGCTCCCAAAAACTCCAACACCTGGGATGGAACCAGCTGGCTCTTTGCACAATTAACGACCCATCCTAGGGACCACAGGCGATGCAAAACCGAATGGACCGCTGCTTTGCAGAGGGTTTCCGACTTCGCTCGTATGAGCCAGTCGTCCAGGTACGGATGTACCAAAATTCCTTCCCGCTGAAGGCTCGCTGCCACTACCACCATCACCTTGGTGAACACGCGGGGAGCCGTCGCCAGCCCGAAGGGCAGGGCGCAAAACTGGTAATGCTGTCCCATGATCATGAACCACAGAAACCTCTGATGGTGTTCTTGGATCTCTATGTGGAGGTAAGCTTCCGTCAAATCCAAAGAAGCCAAAAATTCGCCTTTGTGGACTGCCGCAATGACCGATCTCAACGTCTCTATTCGAAACCGAGGTACGCGCAATGCCCTGTTGACCTGTTTGAGGTCCAAGATCGGCCACAAAATAAATGAAGTAGTGACCGGTCTGGCGTTCGGTCCCGGGAAACGAAACAATGGCTCCTAGAGCCTTCAACCGGGATAACTGGAGAACCATTTGTTGCTTCTGCTGAGGCCCGCAGGGAGATTCTAGGAAGATATCCAGAAAGGGTCGAGCAAAATCCAAAGCATAAGCGCGACTTATAATATCTAGAACCCACTGGTCTGAGGTAATCTTGACCCATTCCTTGCGAAATCGGGAGAGTCGGCCCCCGATCTTTGGAACTGAGGAATGGGCCGGCGCCCCTTCATTGTGGAGTTTTGTTGTTGTGGGCGAAGGCATGGGAGGCTCCAGCATGCTGAGGCCGCCTGCCACGAAAGGAATATGCCCATGATTGCGCCCATGTAGCGGATTGCCTAGGGGTATAAGAAGAAGAATCCCTACCAGACTGGAAACGGCGTTGTCACCGAAAACGGCCACTATAGGTGCCGGGCGAGCGAGCCGACCTGGGTTTGTCTTCCGGGAGCTTGTAAACCTTGTTGTCCCCCAAGGTTTTTATGAGCTGCTCGAGCTCGTCCCCAAATAAGAGCTTGCCCGGAAAGGAAAGGAACCCAGCTGTGATTTAGAAGAGGCATCCGCTGACCTGTTACGGAGCCGTAGCAGGCGCCTTGCGGACACCGCCGAAGACATAGAGTGTGCCGAAGTATGAAGGAGATCATACAAAGCATCTGCCATATAGGCTACCGCTGATTCCATTCGATTCGCCTGCTCAACCTCTCCCGGGGGATGGTCCTGGGCCATGAGCATCTGTTGAACCCAACGGAAAGTAGCCCTCTGCATGAGGCTGCTACAGACTGCGGCCCGGACCCCAAGGTGGACACTTCAAAAATCCGCTTAAGTAAAACTTCCAGCTTTCTATCCTGGAGGTCCTTGAGTGCTGTTCCTCCCGTCACAGGGATAGTTGTATGCTTGGCTATGGCCGTGACCGCCAAATCTACCTTAGGAATCTTAAGCAGGTCGAGAGATTCATTAGGAAGCAGATAAAGTTTTTCCATGGCCCTGCTAACTCTCAAGGAGGCCTCAGGAGTCTCCCATTCCCGGGTCACGAGCTGGAAAAGCTTCAGATGGAAGGGAAAAGTTTGGGGTAGGGCCCGAAGCCCCACCAAAACCGAATCTCCTGGAGAAGAATCCGACACAGCTTGCAGGATGGGGATCTCCAGTTCTTGAAGCACATGGGAAATTAAAGGATCCAGTTCCTCTCTGTGGAACAAACGGAGCATCTGCGGATCATTCCCTTCCACCAGAGTGACACTGTCTACCTCATCGCCCACGTCCTGGGTGGAGAGGTCCTGAGGCCCCGGATCTGCAGGAGCAAGAGGGCCAGGCAGCCCATCCCCCGGAGCAGAGCGAGCAGTGCGAGGTTCAGACCTCCTCTGGTCTGTAGAAGCCCTTAAAGGTTTAGCCTGGCTAGGAGACTGGGATTCCTAGTCAGTCTCTGCTTCCATATACGCCTTATGCAAAAGTAACACAAATTGTGGGGAAAATGGGTGTTGCTGCTTTAAGGGCCCCCCCCCCGGGGGTAAGGTCGGAGGAGGAGCTGAGTCCAATGGTAAACTGCGCGGTCATTGTGGGCTTAGGGCCGGCGGGGAGAGAGGAGGGAGATCCTCTCTCAGAGAAATCAGCATCGCCGTCCGATGGAGGCAAGATGGCCGCTGCTCCTGCATCGATTGGGAGCGAGCCAGGCCTCTGCCTCCCAGCTGACTGCCCGTCGCGCGATCCGCGCGGACGCTGTATGGCCTCCCCCCCGTGCCGAAATTGATCGCCGCAAAGGCCCCTCGCCCCCGGGAATACACCGGGAGCAGAGGCCTTCGCGGGAAAGCCGGGTCCCCAGCTCCCCACAAGCTGTACACACTGTCCCATGCGGCATCAGGGAAAATAAACACGCGAAGCAGCTGGGTGAACACTCCACCCCCTCCCGAGGCCCGGGAGAACGTAGCAGGCTAGGGCTGAGGAAGGAATCAAGCGCGTTAAAAATAAACTCCTTCGTTGTTTTGTTTTGTTTTTTCTTCAGCCCTCACTGAACAGCCAGGCTAAAAAACAGAGGAATTTTGCATCTCTGAACTGTCCGAGGAGGGGGAGAGTGACCGGCCCACCGGTAAGTTTTCCCCCTCAGCTCACCGGGCTAGTGTACAACTCTCCGGGAAAATGGCTGTAGGGCACTGCCCTGCCTCACCTGCATGCAGCTAGCTGCTTCTCTTACTGCTAAAAGTTTTGTAGAGAGCACATTCAACCAACACTTTCCTTTTTTTTTGTTATATAAAATTGATCTAGTCAAAGACGTTCCTCAGAAATCAAACCTGTCGGGAACAAGTCCCAGGAAATTTTGGATAGAGTCAGGACCGCAGGTTATGCCTCTCAATCTGCTGGAATCAGAGAAATACTGAGGGATCGCAGGTGGCACACCAGGTTATATGGGTGGCGCTTTTCAGCTTTTCTCTGACTCCATCTGCTGGAAGGGAGGCATAACCCAGCAGTCTGGACTGATCCTGGTACATACAGGGAATAGGAAATACCACCCAGGAAAAGATTTAGGTGTCACAGTTGGCAATACATTGAAATGATTGGCTCAGTTTGCTGTGGCAGTTCAAAAAGCAAACAGAATCTTAGGAATTATTAGGAAGAGAATGGTGAATAAAGTGGAGAATGACATAATGCCTCTGTATCGCTCAATGGTGAGACCGCACCTTGAGTATTTCCTTTCAGTTCTGGTCACCAAATCTCAAAAATTATAGTCATGCACTGGAGAAGGAACAGAGAAGGGCGACGAAAATGATAAAGGGGATGGAATGCTCTCCCCTTGAGGAAAGGCTAAAGAGGTTAGGGTTGTTCAACTTGGAGAAGAGATGGCTGAGTGTGGACTTGATGGAGGTCTACAAAATAATGAGAGGACTAGAACAGGTAAATATGAATCAGTTGTTTACTCTTTCAGATAATAGAAGGACTAGGGGGCATTCCATGAAGTTAGCCATTAGCATATTTAAAACAAATTGGAGAAAATTCTTTTTCACTCAATGCACAATTAAGTTCTAGAATTCGTTGCCAGAGGATATGGTTAAGGCAGTTAGCTTGGCTGGGTTTGAAAAATATTTGGACAAGTTCCTGGAGAAGTCCATAGACTGCTATTGATCAGGTTGACTTAGGGAATAACCACTTCTTATTACCAGCATTAATAGCATGGGATCTGATTAACGTTTGGGTACTTGCTGGGTGCTTGTGTTCTGGATTGGCCCCTGTTGGAAATAGGATGCTGGACTTGATGGAGTCTCAGTCTGACCCAGTATGGCAACTTTTTATTTTCTTAATATATCTAAACCCCAGGTCTGACTAACTTTGGGATTTAGCTGTACATATCGTTTTGATTACTGACCTCACATTTTCCAGTGGATGAGCCGTGCCACTTTATTGTGCTTTTCTGTATACAGGCCTTCTGACATCAGAACATCACGCCCAGCGACGAGATGTGTAACTGTTTCTAGTGATGTTTTACATAATCTGCATCTGTCTGTAACCCATCTTGTCTGCCGTCCACTGTCCTGTGCTGCTGTTATCAATTGTTAATCTTTAGGTTTAAGTTCACTTCTCCTTAGCCATTCAAGTGTCATATTAATACTGATCTAAGCATGATTGTTGAAGCTTTTCCCACTCTTTTCATGCTGTTGTCATTAGTTTTTTCCTTGTTGCTTCACTGATGTAATGAAGAGAGGCTCATTTTTGAAAGCCAGTCACAGAGGTATTAAGTTAAGCCCTATAAAAAAAGTTTCACCTACAACTTGTTTGTTGAGCTTTACTTCTACATACCCAAGTGTATTAATACAGCAACCATTTTTTTCTTGTTTTGCAAATTCTGTGGCCTCTTTCCCCAAGTGTGCCAGTAGGTTCTCGTTCATCCCTTCTACTCTTGTCCAGGTTTAAGATGGAGACTGATTTTGGCTGATCACTTTCATACTTCAGCATTTTTTGGGGAGGTGGGGGGGGGGAAGGGGGGTTTATTGATGCTGTTAGGTGTGCCTGGAGGCCTATTATAGCAGCTCTACATATGTAATCTGTTTTTATAAGGCCTATGCTGCCTTCAGTTCTTGGGATGTACAATCTCAGCATTTACTGGGATTTTTGGATTATGTGATGGGCACGAAAAAGTTTTCTTGTTCTCACGTCCAACTGTTACACATTCCAGATCTGAAGGAGAGTGTGGGGATTGCAAGCTGATTAATAGCTTGTATCATTCCACGTTTCACTATCACTTTCAGTTGCCCTTCATATTTGTTGCTGATCTTTTCTCTCAGTAAGAGAAACTGCTAGATTGTTGCATCTTTCTCTCCTCCTAGCATTTATATACACCTTCTTGCTCAAGTTTTTGTATGTTATAATCTTCATTTGAAGAGGATGTTCTTAGTTTTAATTTGCTTTCCATTTAGGGATGTCACCTTAGCACATTTAGCCTGAGTATCTCTGTGATCTCAGGCGAGTTACTTTATCTCACTGTTAGTCCCTGGCTCTGTCACTGATATTGTGTTTATAAGACCTCAGATGAGTCACTTCATCTCCCTGTGCCCACCACTGCTCAAAATATCTGATGCCAGGCCGTCTACTCTGGTTGTGGCTGCAAATCCCACATATTTTTCTGAAAACACCCTGACTGTGCGGCACTCATATAAATAGTTATCACCCTACTCCTGTCTAACATTGGGATGATGCTCACAGTGATAACTGGTTGTATCTGATACCCTAAGGCTGGCTCTTCAGGTGTTGAGATAATGGGGAGGGGTTGCACCCCTCCCTCTGCCCCACACCCACCCATATACGGGAAGAAAGAATGACCATTCATCTGTCAGTGTGTGGTACTCACCAGCATCAGAGAGATCCCTCAGAGAGCTGCTGAGTGCACTCCGCTTCAATCCCTCTCCCATGGCATATGTGTCCTCCAGGCTGGTCCGTGTCAGCGTCCCATTCACTGCATCTTTAAGCCCTGGTCCCGGGGAGGCATTTGGACGCATCACGCCTTTCTGCTTCTCCAGCTCCGCTGTTGGGATGGAATAGGGGGTGAAAGGAGAAATGTAAGACAGGAAACAAAAATCACAGGGGGCTACTGCATGAGACAGAAACATCATGATGGAGGGATTCCCACACAGGCGCATGCCACAAAAGGGATTCATCCTGTTAGTTGCAGCTCTCATGCTGCGGCCTGATTGACTCCCTCTGAGGGTGACAACTGAGATATAAGGTGCAGCACATAAGCCTGCTTCCTGCACCCACATTACTCATATTTAAGGCAGATCTTCTCCACCTCCTGCAGATTGACGATAAGACTCCTGCATGTCACTAGTGAAATGTGACAAGGAGATGTGGGATGGGCTAGGAGGACAGGCATGCACGGGGCAGGGTGGGGGGTGGGGGAAATTTGCCCTGCACTCACATTCCACACGGTACTTCTCCATCTCCTGCACCTCAGCGATGGATTCCCGCAGGTCGGTGGTGAAGCGCAGCCGGTCCTGCAGGCTGGGCGCATTGAAGATGATTAGGACTTTGCGCTCTCCGCCAGGCACTGCTGACAACAGCTTGATGCCATACTGGTAATCTGAGGAGCACAGGCAGAGCAGTAGCAGGTTGTTAAAACTAAGGAACCAAGGGGCCGATGCAATAAAATTTGCGGAAAGCGGGCGCTGACTTTTCAGCGCCCGCTTTCTTAGTGCACACATGGCGCCCGCAAGGGGGGCGCCATGCAATAAACAAATTAGGGGGTCGCGCTAGCAAGGAGGCGCTAGGGTCGCTAGCACGATCTTAGTGCCTCCTTGTTAACGCGACCCTGTGGTTACCGGCGGTCTGCCGGTTATGAACACCAATTCCGACAAACTCGGCATCGGTTTTCATAACTGCAGCTGGCCGGTTATGAAAACCGATGCCGAGCATATTGGTGTCGGTCTTCAAAGCGGCCGGCAGAGTTTTTATTTTCTTTTTTTTTTACTTTAAAAAAAGTACAGAAAAGCAGATTTTTCTGCACTTTTTTTCAGTGTACTCAGCTATTAACGCCTGCTCCAGGCAGGCGTTAATATCTGAGACGTACATTTCTTTTTTTGCATTTGGAGTGAATGAGTAATAGCCTCATTCACATGCATTTGCATGTGATGAGCGCTAACTCATTTACTCCATGTCAGACGCGAGTTAATTAGGCACTAATCCCCCTATTGCATTAGGGGGTGGATTAGCGCCTATTTAACCCGCTTCCGACAGCGGGTTAAGCAGTGCGCTTGGCTGGGTGCACTGTATTGCATCGGCCTCCAAGTAACAACGTAAGAACAAATTCCACCCCCACCCCCCTCCATTAGTGCATTAAACTGAAAACATGGCTCTTCAAAAAAGCATATGGTCTAAGATAAAATTACAACTTGTAGAAAACTACATAGACATGTTTGATCAACGATCGACAGTTACTAAGAGACTTAAAGAATATTAAGATAGCTCACTAACAACCTTATGAAGATTACTTGAAAGGAACTAATTTATCATGAATTATTATTTAACAATCTAGCTAACGTTTTTCTATGTTGTGTTGAATTACAATGTGAATTTCGCATGTTTTGATGTTGTGTGGACCTATAATGTGAATGTTGCTTTTGTAAACCGTTATGATTCTCTTTTGGAATGATGGTATATAAAATGCCTAAATAAATAAATAAAGTGAGATGGCCCATAGGAACTCCTCCTTTTTGTGGGTTACTGTATAATAGCCCAGAAGAAGACTGCCCCATTAGAGGATTACAGTGAAACAACTGAATAGTTTATGGTTTCTGTATTGTATTTTTATGTTTAAATCTGTTTATTGAAAATCTCAATGAAACACTTCACAGGTTTGCTATAACAAATCAAGACTAACGAGTCTCATCTCCTGTTTGCACGTCACATAGGCTTGTGTGGACTGAAGGGCATGAAAACAACTTTGTGGCTAGGGTGCCCTATTGAAAGTTTACCCAAGCTGCAACCCGGCAACTCACATGAGTTCTGAAAGAGCTGCATCTGCATCTCCACCAGCGGAAAGGACTGCCGAAAGCTGTATGTCACAAGGATCTTTTTCTTCTGGAAAATCTTTGTCACCTGAATGGGTGGGAGAAAGAAGGAAACAAAAAAAAAAAGGAAATGAAGGGAGCTTAGGGGGTGGAGGCAGGCAAGCCAGGTGACGGGAAAAGGAAAAAAAAAAAAAAAAAGCCACTGAAGAAGGACCCCTACAGCCTAAAAGGTTACCTTTCCTGCCCCTCAAACCCTCTCCTCCTTACCACAAGCAAGTCATTGAACAGGAACACCTCCCGCTGATGCACCCCGAGCCTCTGTGGCCGGTTGGGATCTGGCACTTCATACAGTTGGCAGCAGCACACTAGGCGTCGATGAGGTAGAGACAGGACCTGAGAAAGAAAAAGAAAAAGAGGAGGTCAGTAGGGAGGGGACTTAGCTGGAGTCTAGGGCAGACAGAATAGGTTTCCACCCCCCCCCCCCTTAACCTTTCCCCTCCCCACTCCTTACCGGTTTCTTGCCAACAATCATCCTCTCCACCGCCTGCACCTGAGACACGTGGTCATCGTTCGTCCTCAGCTCCCGATTCTGAATTCTCTGGTAAATACCAACCAGCAAGTCCCGGGGAATGTCCTCCCCA
This sequence comes from Rhinatrema bivittatum, assembly GCF_901001135.1. Lineage (NCBI taxonomy): Eukaryota > Metazoa > Chordata > Amphibia > Gymnophiona > Rhinatrematidae > Rhinatrema > Rhinatrema bivittatum. The sequence goes on from NC_042615.1 coordinate 483,464,761, forward strand.
TTGTCCACACCTGACAGGAAAGAGAGGCTGCAAGGTTCAGAACTGCTGGAGCCGCCAGGGTTAAGGTAGAGCATCCTTGACTGCACCATCACAGGGAAAGGCCTCAGGGAGTAAAACAAGCAGAGTCTTTATGCATGGAGAGGAAGATCTAGACCATGAAGGAAGGATTATATGGGGGTGAGGGATGTCTTCCCTAGAATTAGAAATAACATTGGTTCTTACCTCGGTACTGATTATGACTGTATGACTTCAGGTGATTCTCTTCATCAACCTGGGCCTTCATTCTAACCACGACTCATCCCCGCCCCATGTGAATGTGTTCTGGAGCAGCATTCCTCTCTGCAGCTGCAGCTCCAGCCAGCTCACTCACCTCTCAGGTTCTTGATGAAGTCATCCAGCTTCATTTTACGCTCGGGCTTCACACTCGGGCTGTACATGTCTGTGTTAAGCAGGATGATGGCGAAAGCGAGGATAAAGATGGTGTCTGGATTACGGAATTGCCGCACCAACGCTGGGTTGCACACACAGTATCTCTGGCTGCAATGTAAGGCAATAGAGGAGACAATGGTGAGTGCAGGGCAATAATTGGTTGAAAGAGGACTTCCATGATCTTGGGCAAGGTAAAGAAGGCCAAAGTTATAACTACCAGCCTAAGAGCTGGAGGGGATCAAGGGAATAATCTGACATTATGAAACGAAAGCAAAGTTGCTTACCAATATTAAGTGTCTAAAGGGCAGCAGTTCACTGGTTATACACATTGGTCATATGCTTGTGTTTGGCACTGAACTGATGGATTCTTCCAGAGTTTTCTGGAAAAGGCCTAAAGGCTTTTCACTGCTCATGTGTGGTAGTTTCCGTATACCCATGGCCTCATCATTCCCCTCAATTCCATACAATAGCTTTGAATAGTAGAAGAACAACTTCAAACGGAAGGAGGAAGGGTTTGTATGACTGGTGAGTTGCTGCCTGCACAGACATTTGTTATAGGTAAGCAGTTAAGCAATCTTGTTTTCTCTGAAGACAAGCAATTCACTGTAGTCACACAAGTGAGACTTCTAGCTAAGGGTGGTCCTCAACAAAAAGGGGAATTGCCAATGGGTGGAAACATTTTTGATGAGAACAATCTCTCCTTTTCTTTCTTTTTTTTTTTTTTTAACAACAGGGAAGACAAATGATAAAATGGGCTCTAGGAGGGATGAAGTTGGGCTCTCTCTCAAAGAAGCCAACAAGAATGGACTCTCCAAACCTACTATTCCACTGAAAGGTTGTGTGCAGACAGTAATGAGATGTGAATGTGTGGACTAAACTTCATGTCACAGGCTTGCAAATCTCAATGGAGACAGAACTTACATGGTTATACATCACCGTTATTGCTCTAACATTATGGGCCTTTACATGCCCCTCTAAGGTCAGATTTGTCTGGGTATAAGAGAAAGAAATGCAATCCACTATTCAGTTAGGAATGATGTGCTTTACCACCACACTTTCAAGTCTGTTTGGGTTAAAAGAAACAAAAATCTGAGTGGGCTTTGTTTGGGTTTTATTTTGATGCAGGTTGAAAGCAACCGCTCTTTTGCAATCCAGAGTCTGAAAGGCCTTTTCACCTTTATGGAATGTTGCCTTGGGAAAAATAATAGCAGAATGATTGACTGATTAAGATGGAAGTCTAACACCTCCTTACAGGGTAATATTAAAATGTGTGCACCCATAAATGCGCGTATCGGTGCATTAGAGACGCTGCAATTTTAAATTCTGCTCACAAGTACACTCGTATCATTTAAAGTACCTCTCCCACGTGTATTCTGGATAAGGCTTTAGTGGCTTTTACGAGCATATGCAGGCGGATTTTGAAGCATGCTCGCGCAAGGGAAAATCCAATTTTTCCAAGTAGTCTATCAGTTTGCCCAGTTTATATCTAGGTCTTCAAGACCCCTCTGGTTCTTCATCCTGCAAGCCCCCCCAACTTGACTCCAAACTCTCACGCTGTGCTAAATGCCCTAAAACTCAAGATCGCCAGACTTGCTCCTCATCAGGACCAGAAATAAAGTTTCACAGATAACAAGCTGACGTGCACCATGGTCAGCTTTTTCAAAACTGTGGCCTTACATGTGTAAGTCTTGGCCCGCCCCAGAACACCCATTCCATGCCCCTTTTCCACTCCCTTCTTCTTCACGCGCACACGAGTATGTATGCGCATACTTTGCGGGTTCTTAAAATGTGCATTGCTAGTGCATGGCCTGCATATGTGCTCATTTTTGTGCCCAGATTTCTCTACACCTTAAAAGATGCCGAACTATAATGAATTAAAGTAAAATAAGATGAAATAAGATAAGATAGGTGAGGCACTAAAAAGTACCATAATTAAATTTTTTGAATGACACTTCTTATATCTAAGAATATATGAATATTTAGGTCTAAACAGCAAGAGAATTCCTTCAGTATCCTTTAGTCCTACACTAAATGTTGAATGGCTCCCATACACTCTGATAAACTGTTAGACGAGCGTAACGCAGTGCAGTTATGTGTTCTAAGGTCTGGATAATGCGTAATCTTTTAACAATAGTGTGGATTTTGGGGATATCAGGACTCTTCCAGCGGCAAGCGAGCTCTATTCGAGCAACAATGTAGATTTGCTGACATAAGCGCTGCTGTGCAGTTGTCAGTCCCACAATAGGGTTATCCAAAGAACTATAAAAGTTCCAAATAGTTGGGCAATCCAATCCACAATCGATTCCTAATACGGGATAATAATAGGACAATGCCACCAAATATGTAAGTAATTAGCCAATAGTAACAGGTGGGAGAGAAAAAAAGGGGGAAAAAAAATGGATAAAGTGCATAGCTTGCTGGGCAGACTAGATGGGCCGTTTGGTCTTCTTCTGCCGTCATTTCTATGTTTCTATGTAATTGCCTATTTGTCCACAATTCCTCCAGCAATAATTAGGGAATGCCTGGTCCATTTTTAAATAATCTTTTATCCACATACATTCCTCTGAAGGTTTTGTATTTGGACAATGAAGACTATTTGTTTATTCCATCAATGTGCAAAATTTGTCTGACCAGGACAAAGAAACACCTCTTCTTACATGGCTCCATATCTGTGCAATTCTTTGCTGAAAGAAGCCGGGTTAACTAAGGATTTATTAACTGAAAGCATGGTTATTTCAGAAAGCCTTTGGCTGATTTACCCATATGATAAGTATGGTGCTGATAAGAAAATTGGTTCTTACCTGCTAATTTTCGTTCTTTTAGTACCAAGGATCAGTTCAGAGAAGTGGGTTGTGTATCCCTACCAGCAGGTGGAGTCAGAGAACAATTAGAACTTTGGGCACTGCTACATAACGAGAGTGCCACCTGCAGCCCCTCAGTATTGCCCTGTACCCAAGCCAAACAACCAAAACTAATGGGCGAAGGGGCGACCAAAAACCACTGTCCCCCACTTCGCCCCAAGGAAACAACATGAGGAAATAAAACATTAGAAAAAACTGCTCCAACAATCGTAATCTGGAAAAAAGGAGCTCTATGAAAAACTAGGCAAATTGTAGCCAACACAGTCTTTCGGTAAATGAAGTAAGGGGTGGGCCTCTGAACTGATCCTTGGTACTATAGGAACGAAAATTAGCAGGTAAGAACCAATTTCCTTTTCCCTATACGTACAAGGATCAGTCCAGAGAAGTGGGATGTACCCAAGCCACCCTACACTGGGCGGGAACCCGAAAGACCCGCGCATAGAACACTTGCGCCGAAGGACGCCTCATCAGAGGCCTTAATGTCCAAGTGATAATGCTTAGTAAATGTGTGCAAAGAGGACCACACCACCGCCCGGCAGATCACCTGAGGTGATAGCAACTGACACTCCGCCCAGAAAATAGCCTGAGCCCTGGTGGAATGAGCTCAGAGACCCAAAGGCACTTGGCGGCTACGGACCAAGTATGCTGAAGTAATAGTCTCTTTAATCCATCAAGAAATGGTTGCTTTAGACGCCTTGTCCCCTTTCTTTGCACCCCCGAAAAGAATGAACAAATGATCGGAGCGTCTGAAGTCATTGGTAACCTTTAGATAACGCAATAAGACCCGACGCACATCCAAAAGAAGAAGATCTTTGTCCTGAGGCGACCCCCGGAACCCTGTGGGAACCCTGGAAGCTCCACTGTCTGATTAACAATGAAAGGCCGAAACCACCTTAGGAACAAAGGAAGGAACCGTGCATAACGTCACCCTATCATCGTGAATCCACAAAAAAAAGGTCACGGCACGACAGGGCCTGCAATTCAGAAATCCGACGCACCGAGCAAATGGCCACCAAGAACACCATCTTCAAGGTTAGATCTTTCAGGGAAGCGGTGCGTAGAGGTTCAAAAGGAGCGCCACAGAGCACACGCAATACAAGATTTAAACTCCAATCTGAACACACCGCACGGACGGTCAGAGGCCTGAAGCCAGGCCATGCGCTGAGCACCTATGCCCACCGCAGCCACCCTCGCTGCTGTCTCAAATACATCATAGGTGGACTGGCGGTGGTGGCAGCCCCGACTGGGCCAGTGGCTCGATGTCTTGTAAGGCCTACTGACCACCAACCGAACTCTGCACTCCAACTCCTCCTCGAATACTGATGAAGATAAGACAGCTTGAGGAGGAGGAGGCAAAACCAGGTTCCCTTCAGAGCCCTGAGGGGAGCCGGTACCCAGCATTGGAACCGGTGGGGATCGCCTCAAGCTCTTGGCCTCGATGGAGGACGACGCCTCCTCAGCCCGGGGTTGCTTCAGGGGCACCTCGGCCAGTGTCGGAGCCTTCCCGAGCTTGGACTCAAGCGAGGATGACGACCATTGACGGTGCTTCCTCGACCTCCCATGGTGCTCGGCCCAGTCTTTCCCCGGAGCCAAGGAAGACTGTGATGAACCACACCTAGACCTAGAGGAGACAGAAAGAGGCCAGTCCCCAGCACCCAACTCGACTTGGGAACCCGACAATGAAGAAGCTAACACGGGACCAGTAGACCCCGGTCCCTCCTTACCCCGAGGTGTCGACGCCCCCGATGCCGAGGTCAAGGGCTCAGACTTCCTGGGACCAAACAGCTTCTCCATTTTGTCGAGGCGTGCCCGGTGCCCTTTGGGGGTCATCTAGGCACAGAACACATACCCCCGGGTGTCGTGCGAAGCCCCCAGGCACAAAATACAGACCTCATGGGAGTCTGTAATGGACATAATCCGGGGGCACTGGGGGCATCGGCGTGGGAGGATCCTCGCACCGGATCGGGGTCTAGCCCGGACTGGGCTGCTCAACCCGACTGAACAGACGCCGAAGACAATCTGTGTGGCTATCCGAGCCTCAGAGACTTGAGATTTTAAGAACGTTTTCTACTTTACCTTGTCTCGGCGCTTCCCGGTCTCGTGCCAGGCGGTCTCCGGCTGCGGGGGGGGGAGAGGGAAAAATACCTTCACCGCCACGCTCGGTCTTGCACCCGCTGCCTCTCAGCCACTCCGGGGGCTAAGTCCATGCTGGGAACCAGCTACCGGACTGAGGCTTACCTCTGAGGGATCTCGGAAATCACCTCAGGAATTCTCGACTGGGGGAGGGTCCCTTAGGTATCACTGCAGGAGAGCGGGGCTCGTCTTGAAGAGGTAAGATTTTCTTTCTTCTTTGGTTTGGATTTTCTAACACTGTGTGAGTGTGTGTGGAGTCCCAAAATGCTTAGGAGACGGAGAAATACTGAAGAGCTAAGCTTCCTGCATGGGTATATGTAGGCTGACCTCAGATTGAAATCTGACTCCATCTCCCAACTGCTATCAGGAGTACACTATACCCATTGGTCCTGAGTCCATCTGCTACATGCTAGGAAAAGCTATTTTATAGTCAATACATAGTATACTGAAGTTTTGACCTTTCTTATAGAGGGCCAGGACAGCTTTATTCAGCATCAATAAGCCTTTGGTTCCATATATTCCCCTTTTGTTGTCTTTCTGTTCCTTTACTATGATGTTATTAACATCTATCTAATCATATATTCTATTAGCATTTATTGTATTGAACAACTTGTAGATTATATGTAGGCACGTTATCAGTTAGGGACATTACTTGGATCTCCCTATGGAAGGAAACATGTTCTTTTTGTTATAAGCCACTGTGGTGTTAGTTCTGGATGTCTGATAAATTGATTTTTGCAGTTCACCATATCTTGATGGAGAGATGATGTTAAATATTTGAGCAAAAAGCTGGACACTCATCAGGGTCAGGGCTCTTCCAATTTGGGGCTCTTTTTAACCTGATTTCCAGCTCTTAAGTTATTTGAGAGCATTCTATAGTTTTTATGTTTGCTTTTTCCATGTTCTTTTGAATGGTGGATAGCCATTCTGCTTCTCTCTTGTGTTTTGTGGGATCCTCAGATATATTTCTCCAGAACTCATATGTTTCAGTTGGTGGTGTTTTAACTATACTAATGTTCTTTCCCAGCTCCCAGTAGAATTGCTTTGGGTTCTGTCTAAATGTTTTATTTTGGTGCCTATCTTTTCTTTTTTTCTTCATATCGCCATGACTTTTGTCCTTTTGCTGCTAATTTATTTCAATTTGTTTTTGGAGTATATGAATTTAAGATATTCAATTAGTTCAGCTTGATATTTTGAATTTTTCTTTTTATTGTTGGTGGCCTCAATCCTTTGAGGTACTTGTCTACCAGTGACATTTCTATACACAGTGATTTTAATTTTTCCTCTATATATTTTTTCCAAGGAGGAGGTGTTATCTTTCTCCTTTTCTTCTGGTCTTGTGTCCTTGTTGGTAGGGCTCTCTCAGTAATGAGTCTTACTGCACAATATTGTATCTGTTTTATTTCCTTGATATCAACAGATGGTCCCTTTATGCAAATTATGGCCTTTTTTTTTATCTTACTTATCTTTTTTTTTTTTATTTTAGATGTGAGAAACCTTTAGGACTTCTCCAGAAAACTCTGCAAGAATCCATCGGTTTGCTGCTCAGCATGGTCATGTAACCCATGTTTGTGATTCAGTGACTGCTCATCTTCAGATAAAAGTTTAAATTCATTTATACAGCAATATATTTTGTAAAAGTAGTGTCCTTACTCGGTGACAGGGCTGTCTTTAAAAGGGCTTTATCTCACCTGAAGGCCTCAATGAGCCGCTCCACCTTCTGTGCTTCACCCTGCACACGGATGTGTGCTTGGAACTTGCGCAGGGCATCATCCAAGTCCATGTTAGAAAAGTCCATCTCATCCACAACGCAGCTGTGAAGAGAGGGAGTAAACAGGGGGGACTCAGCAGCAGTGTAGGGACTTCAACCCTTACATAACATTCATAGTCTCAGACAGGGTGAAAAAGTCACAGTCTGCTGTCTCAGAGAGGATGATAAATCACACAGCAGGCACACACATATACACAAGCACCACGCGTACGCTCAACATACAGACACAGTTATAATGAAGTGTACACACAGACACAAACACACACACACACACATACACACACACAATGAGGTCCATATTCAGACACTGGCTGGATTGCAAAGTTAGCCAGATAAACTTATCCAGCTAACTTTGGAGGGATATTCTATAGTGCAGCCGCACTATTAAATACAGACAGCTATCTTAAACAGCCAGTTAAGTTTATCCAGGTAACTTTAGGCACCCCTCAGCATAACCAGAGTTAGCCAAATAGCCTAACTCCTAACAGAAATGTCCCGGAACACCCCTAAGTTATCCAACTAAATTTTAGCTGGATAATGAGATATCTGGCTAAATTTTAGCTGGATAGGTGGGGGAAACATTCAAAAGTTGGCATTTAGCCTGATAACGTGAGTGTGAGTTATCTGGCTAAATGCCTCTGAAAATGGACCTCAGTATCTTTCTCTCAATGCCTTACTCAAGCACATCCCGATGAAATTGTTTTTGCCGGTTCCCAAGGAACTCTCCAATCATTTGCCGGCTTAGGCCTTTCCGCTCCAGAATAAAGTGCGCAACTCCAACAGGCGTGTCTGACAGGAAACCCCTCTCAATCAGATACTGGATTCCTTTCTCTGGCTTCCTGAATATGGGGTCAATGGGGGGGGGGGGGAGAGATGAGAATGGGAGAGAGAAAGAGAGAGAGAAAGAAATAGTGACAGGTTACAACACAGCATGGGGTAAAAATGCGTTGTGTACAGGTCCAGACAAACCTAAGAAAATCAAGAGAAATGGACTCTCAGAAAAGAAGAGAGACGCAACGCTTCATGACCCAAATGATGACATGCCACCAACACATGGCAGCATTATTCTTTGTATCACTGTAATATTATATACATATACACAAAACTCACAATACCTCCATTACTAACACACATCACCATCTTTATCGCTATAATATTACACACAGATGCCACAGTTTCCTGTGGCAGCTTAATGGTAGATTCTGCATTGGTTGTGTGACCAAATAATTTATTTTGTTCTTTTTTTTTGGGGGGGGGGGGGGGTGTAAAGAGATTTTAGAGATTGATGATGAGGAGAATAGAGAATACAGACAGGGAAGAGGATCTAGAAGGAGGGAGATAAAAAAAGGTTCCAAAAAGGGAGGGGCAGAAGGATCAGGGATAGGGAAGAGAGGGAGATCAAGGCACAGAGGAAGGGGGAGAGAGAGGAAATAAAAGAGCAAAGGGAAGAAACATGAGGGATGGAAAAGAAAGGAGATGAA